>NC_056751.1:590187291-590487291 GCF_019279795.1 Protopterus annectens
AGTTAATACAACAGTTAACATGTCTGTCACATCATCAGTTAATCCAACAGTTATCATGTTTGTCACACCAGTATCAGTTAATCCAACAGTTATCATGTCTGTCACATCACTGTCAGTTAATCCAACAGTTATCAAGTCTGTCACATCACTGTCAGTTAATCCAACTGTCACATCACTTTCAGTTAATCCAACAGTCATCATGTCTGTCACATCACTGTCAGTTAATCCAACAGTCATCATGTCTGTCACATCACTGTCAGTTAATCCAATAGTTATGTCTGTTATATTACTGTCAATTAATCCAACAGTTATCATGTCTGTCACATCACTTTCAGTTAATCCAACAGTTATCATTCATCTGAATGCCATATCGCTGTCAGTTAATCCAACAGTTATCATGTCTGTACCATCACTGTCAGTTAATCCAACAGTTATCATGTCTGTCATATTACTGTCAGTTAATCCAACAGTTATCATGCCTGTCACATCACTGTCAGTTAATCCAACAGTTATCATGTCTCTCTCATCACAGTCAGTTAATCCAACAGTTATCATGTCTGTACTATCACTGTCAGTTAATCCAACAGTTATGTCTGTCATATTACTGTCAGTTAATCCAACAGTTATTATGTCTGTCACATCACTGTCAGTTAATCCAACAGTTATCATGTCTGTCACATCACTGTCAGTTAATCCAACAGTTATCATGTCTGTCACATCACTGTCAGTTAATCCAAAAGTTATCATGTCTGTCATATTACTGTCAGTTAATCCAACAGTAATCATGCCTGTCACATTACTGTCAGTTAATCCAGCAATTATCACTGTTACATCACTGTCAGTTAACCCAACAGTTATCATGCCTGTCACATTGTCACTTAATCCAACAGTTACCATGTCTGTCACATCATTGTAAGCCTTTTAGTTTAAGCACCTGGGCTTCAGACCAGTTTTACATTAGGAAGGTTTGTGGTCTGCACTGTAGTGGCAGAACAGGTAGCTTACATCCTTCTAAATTGGGAACTGCTGATTGAGGGCTCAGTGTCTGTTATTCTAAAAATGTATTAATTCAGGTTTAAGCACTTGGGCTTGAGGCCAGTTATTTTACATTAAGAGGGTTCGTGTTCTGCACTCTTGTGGGAGGAGAGGCTGGACTCTGTCCTTCTGAGCTGGGAATTTCTGGTTAAAGCTTATAGTGCCTGCATATTTGAACTGCTTCTTACTGAAATTGGTACACCTCGTTTGCTGTAGCATAGACTAGATCCAGGCCTGCTGAATCTAGCTTTGTTTGTATAACTTGAGCACTAATCCAGGCATTCTTTAAAGTATTCACTTGTATTTATTACTGCTGGTAGTAACTTGATTAAAGTGTAGCTATCATTTCTAAGTCGTTTGGATTAAGCACTTGGGCTTCAGACCAGTTGTTTTACATTAGGAAGGTCTGTGGCATGCACTGTGGTGGCAGGACAGGTAGCTTACATCCTTCTAAGTTGGGAACTGCTGATTGAGAGCTCAGTGTCTGTTATTTTAAAACTGTATTAGTTCTGGTTTAAGCACTTGGGCTTCAGGCCAGTTATTTTACGTTAAGAAGGATTGCGGTCTGCACTCTTGTGGGAGGAGAGGCTGGACTCTGCCCTTCTGAGCAGGGAATTTCTGGTTAAAGGCTTATAGTGCCTGCATATTCTAACTGTTTCTTACTGAAACTGGTACACCTTGTTTGCTGTAGCATAGACTAGATCCAGGCCTGCTGAATCTAGCTTTATTTGTATGCTTGTTGTTTGTTTATTTCCCTGAAACGCTAATTCCACCTAAAACTCAGCCTTTTAGCACTTCTGTGGATCCCTAGTGATATCTGCATTGCTTACTGTACTTATTTCCTTGTTTCACTTGAAAGAAAGTTACTGTTTGTCATTTTTGCATTTAAGTTACCTGTAACACATTGCATTTAAGTTACCTGGCACTTGCTCACTAAAGCAATTATATAAGTCAGCTCTAAAAAATTAAAAGCACTACACCCTCACAAACTCCCCTTGAGTACTTTGTTCCCCATTGGCCCTTTCTTCAATTATAAAGGAAATATAATACTATTCTAGCATGTCCAAAGGTCAGTTGTCAATCTCCTCTCCGGTCCAGCTGGTGAATCTGGGAATCTTGAGGCAATGTTACAACTGCCTCATGTACACAGACAACCCTCTCCTCCTCCCAACAAATTCCAACACATGTGAGAGATGCAACCATATAGCCAAACTGGAGGCTAAGCTCTCTCAACTCAGTACTGGCGTAACCAGTCAGGAGGAGAAGGAAACCACACTCACTACAATTCCAGTCTCACATAGACCTACCACGACAACAAACCAAACACATAAACACACAAAAACATACTCAGAGGCTCTAAATAAAAATCTGCCTAAGCAGCAGAGATCTCCAAAGCAGACATCCAAGCAACCATTACCCCAAAACAAAACATGTGCAACACATAGCTCACAAAGCCAGTGTGGCGAACAGTCACAGCCCTTAAGGCTAAACAACACACCTGATACACTTGTAATAGGTGACTCTATCGTCAGGCACATGGACGTCCCGCTCACCAGGCTGAACAAGGAGAAGGTCACGGTGAGCTGCCTGTCGGGCACTAGGATCCGCCACATAACACAAGCACTCAGGTCACTCCAAGGCAAGTACAAATATGACTCAGTCATTATCCATGCTGGTGTGAATGACCTGAGACGTACCTCCCTGGACTACATGAAAAGAGACATAGAGGAGCTCTCTGAGCATGTAGCCCAGGCCGGTATGACCCTGACCTTGAGTAGCATCTTACCCTCACCAAGAATGATGCCACAATATGAAGACAAGATGATCAATTTCAACAATTGGCTTAAGTGTTGGTGTCATTCAAAGGGGATCCAATGCCTGTCAGCCTGGGATGACATGCTCGACAAGCCACAATGCTTCACTAGGGACGGCTTGCACCTGTCACCCCTGGGCTTTCGGATATTGGTAAAGGCTCTTGCTACCCCCATAGTGCCTTTTTTAGGCAAGGCTCAAAAGACAAACCCACCTCCATAGGTATCACAAGGGTTAAGAAACTAAGAGTAATGCTACTCAACGCCAGAAGTCTAAACCTCAAGATGCACACACTCGAAACTCTCCTTAGCATGGAGAACATTGATATCTGTGCAGTAACAGAAACCTGGTTCAAGGATCCCGAGAGCACCCCAGCACTACCAGGTTATACCTCATACCATGCTTTTCAGCCCCAAAACTTGGACCGAACCACAAAAGGAGGGGGAGTATCAATATTCATCAAAGATACCCACACCTCCAGGTTGGTGGCACAGCACGAAGCATCAGAGACTATCCATGTGCAACTAACAGTGGGTAAAACTGCCTTCCAGTTTATAGCCTGCTACAGACCACCCTCCCAAACATAGGAACCCCACTTGGCCTTCCTGAGAATACTGGAAAATATGAAGGTCTCTCCAAGCACCATTATATTGGGCAACTTCAACTACCCAAACATAGACTGGGAGCATTACTCTAGCTCCAACACCCTAGCCCAAAGGTTCCTAGAATTTATAAACTCAAATGCTATGGAACAATTTGTTACCACTCCCACAAGAGGGGAAAACATACTGGACCTGATCACCACCAACATGGGTTCACCATGCTCCAGACCAGAAGTGTATCCCTCACTGGTAAGATCAGACCATAAACTAATCTCATTGGATATTTACATCCCGACCCCACTCCCTGCCCAGAAAACCACAGTGAAAAACATCTCTAAAGCAAATTTCACACGCCTCAAAACCGAGGCAAAATCCTTCAAAGCCCCCGGGCCTGTGGAAAATACGGCCCAGACTGCAGAATCCTTTATAAACGCATTCTATGAACACCTTCAGGAATACATGGATCATGCAATCCCAAATAAAACCAAGACCCACTCCTCCAAAGGCAGACGTCCTGTCTGGTGGACCCCAGCCATAAACAAACTATACAATAGAAGGAGGAAGCTACAACATGATAGAGCAAAATCCCAAAAAGGGAAGGCATCTCTGATCAGTATTAGCAAAAAACTATGGGCACTCATAAAATCGTCTAAGGCCAGCTTCGAGAGAAAAATTGCACAGGACACTAAGGATAATCACAAGGCTTTCTTTAGTTATGTGAGGAACCTGGGTGGGAATTCCCAGATATGCTCAGAATTAGTCCAAAATGACAGAAAATACACCGAGCCCACAGACATTGCCAACATCCTAGCTGACAGGTTCAGTGCAAACTTCTCCCCCCTCTCCCCACCAAAAGGACAAATATCTGTCCCAACAGAGTGCTGCCCCCCTGACATCTCAGATGCTCAGGTAAGAGCTGCCCTCTCCAAAGCAAAAAGCACAGCATCAATGGGACCAGATGGTGTCCCGGGCTGCGTCCTACATGAACTCCAAGAACAGCTAAACCCAAACATAAAACTACTGTTCAATCTTAGCCTTACTACAGGATATGTACCCAAAGAGTGGCGTACAGCAACAGTGGTCCCTCTCCACAAAGGTGGTGCCTCAACGGATCCTGGAAACTATCACCCCATAAGCCTGACTAGCTTGGTATGCAAAGCTATGGAAAGGATCATCATGGACCTCATAAATAAAGATATTGGGGACCTACAGACACTGGATCCTACCCAGTTTGGCTTTGTTAAGGGCAGATCCTGCCTCTTAAACCTAGTCGATTTCTTTGAAACAGCCACCAAGGCCATTGACGAGGGGAAGGTGGTCCACACAGCCTACCTGGACCTCACAAAAGCCTTTGATACAATACCCCACTCAGGCATTATAGATAAGCTCACCAGCTTAAATATAAACCCCTATGTCACTAGATGGGTTGCAAACTGGCTCAAGGACAGAACCCACATGGTTAGAATTGCTGGAGCCATGTCAAACTCCAAACCAGTTACAAGTGGTGTCCCACAAGGCTCAGTTCTGGGACCTCTCTTGTTCAGTATATATTTCTCGGTGGTACAGGCCAACACGGAAGGACTGTGGCTGACCAAGTTCGCAGATGACTGCAAACTGGGTGCCATAATCAACTCTCCAGCCAACACAAGCATCCTCCAAAAGGGCCTCATAGAAACAGACAACTGGTGCCAGAGCCATGGCCTCAAGCTAAACGCCAAAAAGTGTATAGTCATCCCCTTTGGCAAAACCAAAGTGCACACAAATTACCACATAGGTGGTAATCCATTAAGTACAGAAGAAGTCATTAGGGACCTGGGGACCCAAGTTGATAGCAATCTCTCATTTGACAACCACGTGGCCAAAGTGGTTAGAAAAACATTTTATATAGCCCATCTAATCATGAAGGGATTCACATCTAGATCAGGGGAGGTCATCGTACCTCTTTACTCATCCCTCATCAGGCCCATAATTGAGTACAATGCCCCTTTTGGGACGTACCTTACCAGACACCTGCAGCAACTGGAAAGACCCCTAAAGTACCTCACCAAGAGGATCAAAGGGCTCAAACAGATGCCATATGCTGCCCGGTTAAAGAAACTCCAGCTCTACTCAGTGGCATACCACCTGCTCAGAGGTGATCTGTGCCTGACGTATAAAGCCATGTCCAACCCGGAATTAATAGACATGCTGCACCTCAGAAAATCCAAATCCCATCGAGCTACGTGCTTGAGAGACTTGAACCTCAGCACTGAAATAAATAGGACATGCTGGAGGGACAGATTCATAACCCAAAGGCTCCCTTCACCCTGGAATAAAATCCCAGTCCAGGTTAGGCAGAGTCCCACATTGACTCTCTTCAAGAGGAATCTTGATGAGTGGATGGGAGATCGTAGGTTTACCCCGGCTATCACTTCTGTGTCACTGTTAGACAGAGGCACAGTATACTAACCTCAAAAAAAGGCATAGCAAAATTAATTTAAAATGGGTGGCGAAAGCCAAACACACTCTGGCTAGGCTTATAAATGCCCTAGGGCAGATAGCCTAGTATGAACCTATGAACCTATCAAATCAGTTAATCCAACAGTTATCATGTCTGTACCATCACTGTCAGTTAATCCAACAGTTATCATGTCTGTCACATCAAAGTTTATCATACATGTCACATCACTGTCAGTTAATCCAACAGTTATCATTCATCTGAATGTCATATCACTGTCAGTTAATTCAACAGTTATCATGTCTGTCATATCGCTGTCAGTTAATCCAACAGTTATCAAGCCTGTCATATTACTGTCAGTTAATCAAACAGTTATCATTTCTGTCACATCACTGTCAGTTAATCCAACAGTTATCATACCTGTCACATCACTGTCAGTTAATTCAACAGTTATCATGTCTGTCACATCACTGTCAGTTAATCCAACAGTTATCATTCATCTGAATGTCATAACACTGTCAGTTAATCCAACAGTTATCATGTCTGTCATATCGCTGTCAGTTAATCCAACAGTTATCAAGCCTGTCATATTACCTTTGGTTAATCCAACAATTATCTCTGTCACATCACTGTCAGTTAATCCAACAGTTACCATGTCTGTCACATGGTCAGTTAATCCAACAGTTATCATGTCTGTCACATCACTGTCAGTAAATCCAACAGTTATCATAGCTCTCTTATCACTGTCAGTTAATCCAGCTTTCATATCTGTCACTTCACTGTCAGTTAATCCAACAGTCATTGTGTCTGTCACATCACTAAGAGTTAATCCAACAGTTATCACGTCTATCACATCACTGTGAGTTAATCCAACAGACATCTTGTCTGTCACATCACTTTTAGTTAGTCCAACAGTTATCATGTCTGTCATATTACTGTCAGTTAATCCAACAGTCATCATGTCTGTCAGATCACTGTCAGTTATTCCAACAATTATCTCATTCACATCACTGTCAGTTAATCCAACAGTTATCATACCTGTCATATCACTGTCAGTTAATCCAACAGTTATCATGTCTGTCACATCACTGTCAGTTAATCCAACAGTCATCATGTCTGTCACATCACTGTCAGTTAATCCAACAGTTATCATGTCTGTCACATCACTGTCAGTTAATCCAACAGTTATCATGTCTGTCACATCACTGTCAGTTAATCCAACAGTTATCATGTCTGTCACATCACTGTCAGTTAATCCAACTGTTATGTCTGTCACATCACTTTCAGTTAATCCAACAGTTATCATGTCTGTCACATCACTGTCAGTTAATCCAACAGTTATCATGTCTGTCACATCACTGTCAGTTAATCCAACAGTTATCATGTCTGTCACATCACTGTCAGTTAATCCAACAGTTATCGTGTCTGTCACATCACTGTCAGTTAATCCTACAGTTATCGTGTCTGTCACATCACTCTCCGTTAATCCCTCAGTTATCATGTCTGTCACATCACTGTCAGTTAATCCAACAGTTATCATGCCTGTCACATCACTGTCAGTTAATCCAACAGTTATAATGTCTGTCACATCACTTTCAGTTAATCCAACAGTTATCATGTCTGTCACATCACTGTCAGTTAATCCAACAGTTATCATGTCTGTCACATCACTGTCAGTTAATCCAACAGTTATCATGCCTGTCATATCACTGTCAGTTAATCCAACAGTTATGTCTGTCACATCACTGTCAGTTAATCCAACAGTTATCATGTCTGTCACATCAAACGTTATCATACATGTCAGATCACTATGAGTTAATCCAACAGTTATCATTCATCTGAATGTCATAACACTGTCAGTTAATCCAACAGTTATCATACCTGTCACATCACTGTCAGTTAATCCAACAGTTATCACATCTGTCACATCACTGTCAGTTAATCCAACAGTTATCATGTCTGTACCATCACTGTCAGTTAATCCAATAGTTATGTCTGTTATATTACTGTCAATTAATCCAACAGTTATCATGTCTGTCACATCACTTTCAGTTAATCCAACAGTTATCATGCCTGTACCATTACTGTCAGTTATGCAACAGTTATCGTGTCTGTCACATCATTGTCAGTTAATTCTACAGTTATCATGTCTGTACCATCACTGTCAGTTAATGTGTTTTGCAGCAATCACATTTGTTTTGTTTGGCATTTTCTCTGCACTACAAAAGTAGTTACTGCTCTGTGTCCCATCCAGTACAAAGAACTTCCCTTCCCTCACGTTACTTACACAGCAAATAGCATGCATTTTATTTCACTCCTCAGATGTCAGTGACTTTTGACTAGTCATTGATGAGGATGGTATTGAGTAATTGCTTCCTGGACTTTACATGCTTGCACTAACAATAAGTATATGTTAGCTTAGACATGCTATTTACAACCTGAATAACATTTACCATGATTTGCCTATCTTATTTCATTGATGGACAATCTTCATAAACGTATAGCTTATTTGTGTTTCAGTTTCTGGGGTATTAACTTGGCTGTTAATGATGCTGACAGAAACTTATTTCAACAGCCTTGCTGTGCTCATGATCACCTTCTTTGTTGCACTATTTGCATAGTTCTTTTAAAAAGCACAGATCATATTGCTTAGCATGCGCTATACTGTAAAACCTGTTAATAGATGAGCTGATTTAAAGACAAAAAACATTTGATAAAATGTTGATATACCATTTACACTCACACACACACACACACACACACACACACACATATATATATATATATATATATATATATATATATATATATATATATATATATATATATATATTTTTTTTTTTTTTTTTTTTTACTGTAGCTGTACATCTGTACTGCAGGTGAAGTGTTTTTTATTACAAAGAAGTGTATACTGTCTTCCTCTGAAAAGCTGAAATACTCATAAGAGAGATATTTCTATCTTTCTTTTTTCCCCGTTCAGAATTTTGTGGCCCCCTGCAGACTGTCCTGGTGCCTGAAGAAGTAGCATGAAACCAAGTTCAATGGATTATGTTTCTGGTGACGATTCTGCTAGCCAAGGAAGGAGGAGAGCGGCAGTTACAATGAGAAAGAACAAACAAGCTATAGCATGTATCCTTTCCAAACTGCAAATAGCCATTGGTATGTCCATTATTGTCAGCTTCCTGGCAGAGTTTGGGACCATGCTGTTAACCAAAATGAGAACAAGCCAAGGAGTTGAAAGACTGATAATTGTAATGAGGTACTGCTACTCCAACAAATGTCTCATGCCCAGAGGAAAAAAACAGAGTATGGTGGGCCCTCTTATTTGTTGAATGACAGTCAAGCATGTATTTTTACCTAAAGTCTTAGAATTAGGCTAGAGGCAGAGCCTCACAACTAGGAAATCCATATGTAAACTGACTTGAGGTGATAATTAGACAGAGTAGTCCTGAAACATTAGTCTATTGCCAGTCTCTGGCTACTAGTATCAGCAAACAAAATTCAACAACTGTGGTTTTCTTAGACTGCTTCCATGTTGTTGTTTCAAGCACCATATCAAAATTCTTACTAAGCTGGTCCTGCTTTATTGGATAAAACTATTAATAATTGTGATGCAGAATGCACTTATCAGGTCCTGTGTTTTACTCCTGTTTTGGCTTGTTTTTAATAAATGTGTATATGAATATGACAGTACCTTATGTCTTTCCCCATAATCTTCTTGCTTCCTTTTCATCATTACATGCATCATCTACTGTTAGAGAGTAAAATTCTCTTAAGAGCATCTAAGTAAGGAAATCCCCTTTAATAAACCACTAGAAACTTAATGAATGTTTAATCTGGTACCCTTCTTCAAATCAGCATATAACTAAGCCCAGAAATGTTTACCAAAATTTTAATATTTGAATACGTATTTTTCTTCAACATTCTTGTTTTTTGCAATAATCCATTTAACTATCGATCTGAGCAGAGATTGCTAACAAAAGAACTTTCTCCCATGGTATTTCCTTCACTTGCTTTCATTTAGTTTATTCTCTATATTTTCACAATCATATTTGAAATTAGGACTTCATCTGAATGCAATCCAGACAAATTCTTAAATCACCAAAAAAGCCAGGAGCACACCAATAAGTGTCAAACGACTGCCAATGGTAATCCACAGTTTAATGACAAAAAGGTATAAACACGAACACGGACAATTTCGATAAGCAGACTCGTAACAAACGAATATACAAAAGTGGCATACAAAAAGAGTTAAGCGCATCTGTATATACGTGTTAGTATGCTTTTAAATATTAATGAGTGGTTTTGGCACCACTAAGGTTACTTAAGAAGCAGATTTACAAGTAATTAGTAGTTCTGATGAAGACCAGTAATGGTTGAAAGCGCTTAATTCTTTTTGTATGCCACTTTTGTATATTCGTTTGTTACGAGTCTGCTTATCGAAATTGTCCATGTTCGTGTTTATACCTTTTTGTCATTAAACTGTGGATTACCATTGGCAGTCGTTTGGCACTTATTGGTGTGCTCCTGGCTTTTTTGGAGGTACTGTGAAGTTTATCCTTTTCTGAAATTCTTAAATCAGCATGTGGATGAGGTTAGGCCGGATAACTATAAGATGTGCTTTCTTCCTACCCTTAAGTTAATTAGTTTAAGTAGTAAAAATACTGGTTGTACTGTTCTCTTCATGAAAGGTTTGGCAGAATTCTCCCCCACTACAGAAAAATACCTTTGTTTACAACTTCCCTGACTAGACTTTCAAAAAACTGGCTTGGTCTGCTTAAGAAAGTTTCCATTTCCTCTTATCTCTTCTCTGTCACACATTCTTCCACAGCAGTAGAGTGAAGTGGGCACCACTGGCTTACTTGACTGATGAACAATGAATGCATTTTTCACAAGTGTTGTTCATTACTTGCATACATTGTTTAGGTTGTTGAATCGGGGTGACATTTTCAAAATCTTGAAAAACTGTGCATGCGTACTCCAATATTAGTCAAAACTAAAACCTGTTAGAAGGTCAGCTCAGAGGCACATACAGGGATGAAGCTCTGGCGAAGGACCAGATGATGTGGCTTTGACTAGCATAGCCCAGATGTTAGAGGAGCCAATGGCAGGGGGGGGGGGTGACAATGACAAGGTAAAGCCTGCTTGACTCTGTCAGGTAGGAGGGAAGGGTGATGCACTGGAGTGGTGTGGACACCTGTTCCCTGGTCCTGGTAGAGTTTAGGAGACATGAAAATGATATTAAGTGGGTAATCACACAGGTAGAAATTAAGAGGTTTGTACATCAGTACAGATATGGGTGTCCCTAAAAACACCAAATGAAACTCTGAAAAGCATTCACATTGAAGTCAGATGATATGAGATTAAAGTGCAACTCCTAAACGTGCACAGTAAACAGATAGCCACAAAATGGTAGCCACTTTATATCCACTTCTCTCTCTCTAGTTACACAACATTTGTATCCTGCATAGCTGACAGACTCTTCCCATTTAAGAAATAAGACCCATCTGACAAAGAAGAATATCCAAGGTATTGCAAAACCACAGTGTCTTCTGAGAAAACAGAGAATTGAGTTGAGCAAAGGAGTCTGAAAGCAGTTGTAATAAACAATCAAAAATAAACAAAAACTGTCAGCAAGTCAGTTAAATAAATATTACAAAAAAAAACAACAGAGAATGTTGTAGTTCATGCCTTTACCAACAAGTGCACAAGAGAAGCGAATGCACACTTCTGCACTAAGTATGCACACTTTCAGAGCATGATCTGATTTGCCATATCTACCTACCACTATGCACTACCTTCTGATGCAGAAGTATTAAAAAAAAACTCACTCCAATTTTCTTATGCTGTCACCTGCCTTGGAATCTTATATTTTGTAATTAGACAAGGACAGAGTACAAATGTGTGCAAGAAAGAAATAATTATATTCTGACTATTGTTGCAATGGCTTTGTCACTCAGATGCAGTATTTAAAAAAATTAAAAAAAAAATACCACACATGATTAACAACTTTTTGAGTACACTATTTTTTAACTTTTTGTTGAACAGGTTAGTCCTGTTAGGCATGGCTCTTTTTCATGTGACACATGAGATGGTATGGTGATCTTCTTAATAACATAGTAATTTGGTCAGGGCACAAAAGAAATGTCCTCCTATCTTGAGAGTCACTGTGATATTAATGGGCATCGTAGAATATTTGCAGAAAGTGTTGTGGTAAGTTGAGAGTTTTATGCTGTATATGTGCATGGTCAAATTGTCACAGAAATGGAGCCAGGAAGATTATCCATGAGTGAATGCTGAGAATGGATGCATTCAGTGAGTACCGGGGAGCTAATGTTAAAAAAAAAATTCTGGGAAGACACATTAAACTTATCTTAGAGTAACCTGTACTGTTAATTGATGTCACTTCAACTTATACATGTGGCAGTTTGTCTGAAGCTAATGAAGTGGATCTCTCCTTGGAGGTTCTACTTGTTACTGTTGGAGGAGACCTACCATATGCAGAGTAATATAGTGTTTCTTAGCAAAAACTGCAAAGTGGTGGTGTAAAAACATAGCTTCAGAGCAGATTCTAATGCAACTTATGCTTTCATGCAGGTAGTAGCCACAAAGAGATGAGAAGATTCATTACAGCATCAGATTACTTAGTAAGATTTCATTTAGTGCCATCAGGGAACATGGGGATGCCTTAAAGGGAGAAAAAACTTCAGATGATGGACCGTGGCCACCACTAAGGATGTTCTTAAGGTCTGCATCAGCTAGAGTCAAATAAATTACAGATTGTAGTCCAGGAGTGAAATGCAGGAAATGGTAAACATGACAGTGGGAGTGGGGTACTGTGGATAGCTGTTTGTATGAAGCAGTGAAGTTATGCATCCCTCTCCAAAATGAAATAGAGACTGTATTGAGGAAGTAATGGAAGTCATACTTCACAGAATGAGAAGGTTTGGGTTATATACTGAACTGTGGAAGTGCCCAGGTTTTGAGAATGATTTGGCAGAATGTGGGAAAGTCTTTTTTGCAAATATGTTTTCAGTTTTATTGCTAAAATATAGGAACAATAAAATAGAAGAAAAGTTATGGGAAGAGAGTTACAAAAATGACAAATACAGTTTAATTTAAAAATTGTTTAAAATGATTTATGCCTGAATGGTGCACATGATTAAATGATAAAAATGACAATATAGTTTCGTTTAAAAGTTGCTTAAAATGATTTATGAGTGCATGATTAAAGTAGAGTTGTTGAGTTTAGCTTTATACTTAGTATGAGTTAATCTGATTCCAAAATTATCTGAAGCAAAATTAGTGAATGCAAGTTTCAAAGTTATACAGAGAAACTGTTTAAATTGCATTAAAAGGAGAATTCTATACAAATACAAATGCAAATAGAAGCTAGAGTCCTAATTGTGATACATGCTTTTATTTCTTTTTACACAAAGTGTTTAATAATTTCAGGTTTTAATATGAGCAAGCCCAACAACTGAAATAGCTAACTTATTAAATGGACAATGTAGTAATTTAACACAGGCTTGGGAATGTGGAAATGAAAGTTAAGGTAAAACAGAAAGTAATGCTGAGAGCAAAAATGAAGGGAGATCACAGTAGGAGATTTAAAGAAGTACATCGAAATTTGTAGCAATCCTCCTAGGGTGCATTCACATAAAATGAACATGAATAAATAAGAGAATACAATACTAAACAATACAATATCATGCACTAAGTTATTGCACTTGGGTATATTGCACATGAAAAGAATAAAGTAAGATACACAGGGATGTAAAGATGTACCTTATAGTACAAATGGCTATTATCTGTAGTCAGTGTGACTATTTAGCATCGTTCAGTTCACGTATAGTTCTGGGATAGAAACTGTTCTTAAGTCTGTTTGGCCAAGATGGAATGGACCTGAACCATCTGCCAAAAGGCAGCAGCTCAAACAGGTGATGTCCAAGGTGAGAAAGGTCTTCCAAGATGCTGGTTGCCCTGCTGAGACAGCGAGAGCTGAAGAGTTCCTCCAAAGGGGGCAGTGAGCAGCCAGTGATTTTCAGAGGTAATGATCCTTTGAAGGGTCTTCCTGTCTGCCGCTGAGCTGTTGGCATACCGCATGGAAATGCAGTATGTCAGCACACTTTCAATGAAACAGCAGTAAAAAGACACCAGTAGCTTCTCCTGCAGGTTGTTTTTTCTGAGGCTCCTCAAGTAATGGAACCTCTGCTGTGCCTTCTTGACTCCCTCCATGGTGTTTATGGATCAACAGAGATCTTTTGTTACATGTACACCTAGAAACTTGAAGGCAGGACCCCTTTCTACACAGTCTCCTTTAACATATATTGGGTTGTGATCTGCATTGTGCCTCCAGAAATCTATTATCAGTTCTTTTGTTCGGGCAGAGTTCAGGACAAGATTGTTCTCAGTACACCCTGCAGCCAGTCTTTGAACTTCATCTATATATGCTGTCTCAGTTTACTATTAAAATGTTGAAGTAATGTTCAGTGAACACAGGAATGTTGAACTGCGGTTGGACAATTTCAGTGTTGCCAAACATTACTTGAGCAAGACAGTTCATATCAACAAATGCAACTGTGCATTCGCTGATACAGACCTTGACGTTATGACTATAGATCCTGGTAGAGTGCAGACTGAGAAATCCAACCCTTTCCTTACTGTAGTGTGATGTTGGAGTTGGAATATATATTTAGCAGGGGGTGTGGAGGATGAAGCCCCCCCCCCCACACAGAGGGGGTGCAGGGGGGCTTGCCTCCCCTGAAAAACAGTGAATTTGCAGGGTTGGAGATAGACTTACTTTAGCTCCTATGCAGACATTCTGTTCGCTATTTGATCTAAATGTCAAATCTGCTGAATGTGTTCATCAGATTCGACATTTAGACCTAATTAATGTGCACGGATTCAGCTTTATGGCTTGACGTTAAAAATGGAATTTGTTTTTAACGCTGACATTTTGATAGTAAACTTGCTGTCTCGTCTCCTTCTGAAATAAGTCCAATCACTGTGGTGTCATCTGCAGACTTAGTGATGGTACTAGTAGAATGAGAGGGGACACAATCATGGGTGTAAAGAGTATACAGATGAGGGCTCAGCACGCAGCCTTGTAGGACACTGGTGCTTAGCCTGACAGTGGAGGAGAGGTATGGGCCTAGTCTAACCATATAAGGATGGTTAATAAAAAGTCTTTAATCCAATGTCAGGTAGGTTCTGAACGTCCTATGCCAGCAAGTTTAGTAACCAGTCTATCTGGGATAACTGTGTTAAAAGCTGAACTATAGTCTACAAAGAGCATCCTGACACAGCTCCCCTGTTGCTCAATATGACAAAATGCAGAGTGTAAGGCAGTGGAGATGGCATCTTCTATAGAGCTATTTGCTCTGTAAGTATACTTGTGTGTATCTGAGATAACTGGGAGACTGTCATTGATGTTTTGTAGAACCAGTTGTTCAAAACACTTCATGATGCAAGTTCTACTGGACTACTAATGACAGGTTTATTTTGGCAGTAGAATGATCATAGTTGACTTCAGACAAGATGGAATAGTAGACTTAGACAGAGGCAGGTTGAAGATCTTTGTGAAGACCCCCACAGAGTTGGTCCCTGCATTCTTTCAGCACCCGTCCTGTCACTCCATCAGGGCCAGAAGCCTTTCTTGGATTAATCACTTTGAGCACACGTCTTACATCATGTTCTTGTACTGTGAAGGTGTGGTTGTAGGAGGCTGGTATGATGTGAGACTGCTGTGGCCTATCTGCTAGTGCCTAAGCGTGATTGTATCTGCTGTTTCAGCCTCAAAACAGGCAAAGAAATAATTACGTTCCTCTCCCATTGAGGCATCTCCATCAACAGCCATATGGTTACTGGTTTTATGACTGGTGATGTGCTGAATACTTCGCCATAGTCGTCGTGGGTTCTTGTTGGTGAAGTGGTCATCTATCTTCCTTTTATAGGCTGCTTTAGGCTCCCTGATGGCTTTCTTTATGTTGCACTATTCACACTGTAAAGGACTCTGTTGCCAGACCTGAAGGCTGTATTGCGGTGCTTGAGAAGAGATCTGACCTCCTTTGTCATCTAGGACTTCCAATTATGGTACACACAAATATGCTTGCTGACAGTGACATTGTCACACAGGTTTTTATGTAACAGAGTTCCGTTGATGTGTATTCTTCCAGATTCTGATCTTTGAAAATATCCCAGTTAATTTTTTCAAACACTCCTGTAGCTATGAGAGTGCACCTCCCGGCCATATTTTAACAGACTTTGTAGTAATCTGGTCTTTTCTTCTAACAGGAGTATATGCTAGAGTCAAGAGTATGGAGAAATAGTCTTACCAGCCAAGATGAGCCAGCTGTTTTGCCCTATAGCCATCCTTGATTAATGAGTAGGCCTTGTCCAGTGTATCTTCCTCCTTGGTTGCACAATTGATGTGTTGATGAAATCTGGGGAGAAATGACTTTAATTCTGCCTGATTGAAATCACCAGATATGAACAGCTTCACGATGAATGTTTTGTTAAAGTTAATGATGTCAAACAGGTGACCTAGAGCTGTGCAAGCATTAGCAGCTGGTGAAATGTAAACAATTGTAACTATAACAGCAGTGAACTCCTGAGGTAAATAAAGGGGCCTGCATTCGATTGTCATATACTCCAGATCAGGCGAGCAATAACTGTCGACAATCTTTGCGTTGGTACACCAGCTCTTTTTCACACAGATGCAAAGCCCTCCACCTCTGCTCTTACCTGAGTCTTTATTCCTGATCCATCAAAAAGCTGTGTGGCCTGCCAGCTCAATAGCTGCATCTGGTATACATGAGTGTAGCCATGTCTCTGTAAATAATAAAATGCAACTGTCTCTTACAAGTTTGTTCTCAGAAATCCGGAGATGAAGTTCATCCATTTTGTTTGCGAAATGTATGGCATTAGCAAGAAATATGTTGGGAAGAGGTAGTTTGTGAGGATCTTTCCTTATCCTAGCATGTAGGCCGGACCTGCACCCATGCTTTGTTTCCTGTGTCTTCTCCAGCTTTGTCTGTTGCCTGGGCTGACAACAATCCAAGGAGAGCCTGGTGTTCTTGCACTTCCTTTAGTATGTCATATTAGTGTAGAATTCACTTGTAGCAACTTGATGGTGCTGAAATCCAATAAGCAAGAGATTTTGCCAACTATCTAAGATTAGCCTGACTGAACTTAATAGTAAAGAACTTACAAATGAACACAAAGAACACAGAAAACAAGCACTGAGAAGGCGATCATAGAGCTACTGTGACTGCGCACTGCCATCTTGAAATAAAAATGAAGCAAATATGATATAAAATTATAACAAAGATGAATCATGTTATCAACTGATATCAGAAATATATATTTTCAAATGTAAAGTGCAAATAAATTAGAATATGCAAGTTACTTTATGTGGAAGCTGTTCAGAATGCAAATCAATTTGAATATACAACTGATATTATGGTGAGGCTGGCACAGAAACAAATACCTGTTAAAAGGCAGATGTCTTATAAATAAATGACTGAAGGAACTTGATGCTTTGGAGAAACTGAAATTATTGCCCATGACTTTGTTGAAGGTCAGAGAATGAGAAATTTTAGTGACATTATTAAAAGTAGGTTAGTAAGAAAGGGAATTATGTTTTCATATTTAACTGAGGACATTGTTCGTTACTTCTTTGTGAAGCAGGATATATTAGGAGAGAAAACAATATTATTTATGTATTTATTTGGTTGTGTGTTTATTCATTCATTTATGTGTGTGTGTGTGTGTGTGTGTGTGTGTGTGTGTGTGTGTGTGTGTGTGTGTGTGTGTGTGTGCGTGTGTGCGTGTGTGTGCGTGTGTGCGTGTGTGTGTGTGTGTGTGTGTATGTGTGTGTGTATTTATTTATTTACTTATTTTTCTTTGTTTATTCCTCACCACAGGTTTGCTAATTAGTACAGTTGTGAGAAAATGTGATTCAGATACAGCTCTGGCTGCAATGAGAAAGCACACTAGCGAACACTATCACTGTCAGACCTGACAGTGATAGGAGTCTCCCTATTGGCTCATTATGTTGGCAAAGACACCCTCACAAACACACATACATTCAGACACCCATTTTAACTTCTCATCTAAAGGATGATACCTTATGTGTGCAGAATTCTTTTTATGATGCACTAGAGAACTGGATGATCCTTCTGGTCAAACAATGAATGTGCTTTCTTATGAGCCACCAGCATTGTTTGTTATTGAAATTCAGCTCTTTCAATCATACTTCAGCAAACGTATTTCTTCAAATAGAGTTTACAAAGTGAACAGTAGCCATGGACAGAAACACAACAAGCACATGTAGTTCTCTTTGGAATGCCAAACTTTGCTACTGTTCCCACACTTAAATAAAAATGCAGAAGCATTCCTACTACTACAAATGACCATTGTCCAGATTGCCATATCAAAAATAAAAATGTTACTTTGTGCAAGGGTCTCACTGTGAAAGATTTTTTTTTTCATTCTTTAATTGCCTTCATTACTCCACCCCCAGGTCATCAACCCTGAATTACCCCATTCATTTCTCCTGATTCCCAGACTTGTATGACATTGAGTGAGGAAAACAAAAGTCAGGAATCAGGGTCATCATCCAATTAAGGTTAGGAGATTTCTTGTGCACTCTTTGTACCTTCCTCATATTGTCTGAAAAGGAAGATCCAATGCCTGCTGTTATGAACCCAGTGACAGTACGTGCTTCAGCATGCTGACATTGCCCAGGTAGAGTGAATGCAAACTCCTTCGTGTCTCACCACTCCCCAAGTCCTAAGTTGCATAAAATGCAAAACCCGGCCTTCTCCCAAGTGGATATCTTTAGCTAGGATTCTAACAACATCGTCACTGACATGGGTACATCACCAGGACTCTAACAACATCCTCACTGACATGGGTATGTCAGCAGGGCTCTAACAACATACTCACTGACATGGGTATGTCAGCAGGGCTCTAACAACATCTTCACTGACATGGGTACATCACCAGGACTCTAACAACATCCTCACTGACATGGGTATGTCAGCAGGGCTCTAACAACATCCTCACTGACATGGGTACATCAGAAGGACTCCAGCATCATCCTCACTGACATGGGTACATCAGCAGGGCTCTAATAACATCCTCACTGACAGGGGCACATCAGAAGGACTCCAGCATCATCCTCACTGACATGGGTACATCAGCAGGACTCTTACAAAATCCTCACTGACATGGGTATGTCAGCAGGGCTGTAACAACATCCTGACTGACATGGGTACATCAGCATGACTCTAATAACATCCTCACTGACATGGGTACATTAGCAGGACTCCAGCAACATCCCCACTGACATGGGTGCATCAGCAGAACTCCATCATCATCCGCACTGACATGGGTATGTCAGCAGGACTCCAGCAACATCCCCAATGACATGGGTGCATCATTAGAACTCTAGCAACATCCTCACTGACATGGGTATGTCAGAAGGACTCCAGCATCATCCTCACTGACATGGGTACATCAGCAGGACTCTAACAACATCCTCACTGATAAGGGTATGTCAGCAGGGCTCTTACAGCATCCTCACTGACATGGGTATATCAGCAGGACTCTTAGAACATCCTCACTGACATGGGTACATCAGCAGGACTCCAGCAACATCCTCACTGACATGGGTATATCAGCAGGACTCTTACAACATCCTCACTGACATGGGTACATCACCAGGACTCTTAACATCCTCACTGACATGAGTACGTCAGAAGGACTCTGACAACATCCTCACTGACATGGGTATGTCAGCAGGATGCTAACAACATCCTCACTGACATGGGTACTTCAGCAGGATGCTAACAACATCCTCACTGACATGGGAACATCAGCAGGATGCTAACAACATCCTCACTGACATGGGTACATCACCAGGACTCTAACATCCTCACTGACATGGGTATGTCAGAAGGACTCCAGCATCATCCTCCCTGACATGGGTATGTCAGCAGGATGCTAACAACATCTTCACTGACATGGATGTATCAGCAGAACTCCAGCAACATCCTCACTGACATGGGTATGTCAGCAGGGCTCTAACATCCTCCTCACTGAAATGGGTATGTCCGCAGGATGCTAACAACATCCTCACTGACATGGGTACATCACCAGGACTCTAACAACATCCTCACTGGCATGGGTGCATCAGCAGGACTCCAGCATCATCCTCACTGACATGTGTATATCAGCAGGATTCCAGCATCATCCTCACTGACATGGGTACATTAGCAGGACTCCAGCAACATCCTCACTGACATGGGTATGTCAGCAGGACTCTTATAACATCCTCACTGACATGGGTGAATCAGCAGGATTCCAGCAACAGCCTCACTGACATGGGTACATCAGAAGGACTCTTACAACACCCTCACTGACATGGATATGTCATCAGGGCTCTAACAGCATCCTCACTGACATGGGTATATCAGCAGGGCTCTAACAACATCCTCACTGATATGGGTATGTCAGCAGGGCTCTAACAACATCCTCACTGACATGGGTATGTCAGCAGGGCTCTAACAACATCCTCACTGACATGGGTATGTCAGCAGGGCTCTAACAACATCCTCACTGACATGGGTATGTCAACATGATGCTAACAACATCCTCACTGACATGGGTGCATCAGCAAGACTCCAGCAACATCTTCACTGTCATGGATATGTCAGCAGGGCTCTAACAACATCCTCACTGACATGGGTATGTCAGCAGGACACTAACAACATCCTCACTGACATGGGTATGTCAGCAGGACTCTTACAACATCCTCACTGACGTGGGCATGTCAGCAGGACTTTAAAGACATCCTCACCGACATGGATACGTCAGAAGGACTCCAGCATCATCCTCACTGACATGGGTACATCAGCAGGGCTCTAACAATATCCTCACTGACATGGGTATGTCAGCAGGGCTCTTACAACATTCTCACTGACATGGGTATATCACCAGGACTCCAGCAACATCCCCACTGACATGGGTATGTCAGAAGGACTCCAGCATCATTCTCACTGACATGGGTATGCCAGAAGGACTCTAACAGCATCCTCACTGACATGGGTATGTCAGTACTTCCCACTCCCATTGCGGCCCCATCTCACTGTGTCACAGAGTTAGCTGAATTGGGTGATTTTTTTTTAATTCTTTCCCACTTTTATCTTGATTGTATGAATTGAACCTTTACTTCATCAGATCACATTTAAAGCTTGTGATCTCCTGAATTTATGATATCTAACTTAAACTTTGGAGGCAATGTGAACTCCTCCCCTAACTGGCAAACTTTTGCAAGGAATTACAGTCAAATGTTAAAACTAAAAGATCCTGGGTTGTTAGCTCTAATGCATTACCAAACTAACATAATTATCAGAGGCTTTCTGAGAGAACAGCAGCATACATCTCAACAGTCTAGATTTTTGCAGAGTGTCCAGATCTTTGCCTCATACTTTTGGTCTATTCCTAATATAATTTGTGGTTTTCTAGTAAATCATGGAAGATTAAAGTCACTAAATAATGACATACATTTCAGAACCAGACTTCATATCCTTTGAAAAATGTATGCTTATGCAAAACCTGACATTCTAACAACTTTCTAAGTTTATTAGAGCAGTATGCAAAATCTGTCCCCGATTGTTGGCCTTTATCCCCCCATTATTTTGACTTAGGCCAGATTTCTTGCACTTAGAGGTTGAAAAATATGCCTATGTGGTTATGATGCCTCAGAGTGTGTGTGTGTGTGTGTGTGTGTGTGTGTGTGTGTGTGTGTGTGTGTGTGTGTGTGTGTGTGTGTGTGTGTGTGTGTGTGTGTGTGTGTGTGTGTGTGTGTGTGTGTGTGTGTGTGTGTGTGTGTGTGTGTGTGTGTGTGTGTGTATTGGGGAGGAGAGAGTAAGAGACGGTATGTAAGTAGAACCATTTATTGAAGAAACAAAAAAAATCTGGAGCACGCTGCTGGAAATAATGAGAAAATTTAACATTAATGCACAATATACATCCATTTCCTTTATGATGTTAAAATCATTTACTCTGAAGAGTAATTTGCTCCCATGATATATGCTTACGCAATTTTCTTCACCTGATATTTTTTTCCTAAATCTGATGTTTGATCTTATAACTTCTGAAAAGTTCCATGGAATTACCTCTTGTCTAATGGTTCCTTTAATACATTAGTGCTTTTCTATATGATAGAGTTTTTGTTCACTTAACTCTGATGCAATGTCGATTATGTTTTCTTCTCAAATACTGCATGATAAATGCAAGAATCAATCAGAGGAGCTTAGAAAGGATTGGGAAGAGAGATTGGCTAAGCAATTCACAAAGAGACAATGAGGGGATCTATGCATGTCTCGCATATATGCAACAAAGTCTAGGAGATTTAGGATCTTTGCCTGGAAGTGTTTACATCGGTATTTTTATACCTCAAGTAGACTCCAAAGAGTTTTTCCTCAATTGGATAGCAAATGTTGGAGGTGTGACTGGCAAGAGAGAGGTAGCCGTGAACATATTTTCTGGGAGTGTAATGAGCTGGCAGATTTTAGGGATTACCTGCGGACCGCTCTGTCAGAGATGCGGGATGAGCAGATTGGACTGACTGGGAAGATTATTTTTTGTGTTCTGGTACAGAATCAGAATTGCCTAGTCATAGCAAAACCTTGCTGAGTCTAATTATAGTGGCTGCCAAAAAAGCAATTACTAGAAAATGGAAATCAAACAACTGGAATTGGGATCTTTAGAAAATGGAAGGAGCAAACTGCATAGGAAAAATGGGAATTTTGGGAATATATGTAGAGCAGGAACAAGATTTAAGAGGCAGGATTTGAATGAGCCATATAATGCTTAACTGACAATGACTGGATGTTTTTTAAGTGATGTATAATGTCTGCAACTACACTTGTTTCAATGGTGTATATGATGTAAACTGCAATTAAAGTGGTATCGTTTTATATGTTTTTCATTTATATTTACATAAATGTAAGATTGCCTTTGTCATATGTGAAAATTTAATAAAGTTGTTTGGGAGAAAAAAACTTATAGTAGTGCAGCTCTTCTTTTATTAAACTCTGCTTATCAGGTAATCACTGCTGAATGTTGTATTTGTTACCTCTGCAAAGGAAACCATTAAATAGTACAGTTCACAGAGGACATTTGCACATTAACATTTTACTGAAGACTAAAAATCCAGCTATGCTATGGATGATGGTATTTATACCACTGTGCACTTTCAGTGTAGCCCTCAGTAAGGCAGTATTCATGTTACCACTAGATGAATAAAGACAGTGAGAACATCCTGAGCTTAGTTTGCCCTTCCATGTGTACACAAGTATGACCAGATTTATCTGGTAACAGTCCATACCGCTGCCATTGTACAAATACGTCCCCTAATATCATTGCCATAACAAAATATGTTGCCAATGGAATATCTTCATAGGTTCATAGATTAGTACTAGGCTAAGTGCTCTTGTGGGCCATTTTAAGCCTAGCCAATTACCCCATGTGAGAATCAAACCCTGCACCTTGTGTCTGTAAAGTAAACACCTTAGCCACTATGCACAACTTCCCACCCCTTTGAGGAAAATAATTTGCTCTGGTATATTCCATCAGGATGTCTGCAGGTGCTCTGACGTGATCACTAGTGAAGGCAGCAGATACATGAATGTACTAAGATTCCAAATTTTAATCAATATCCCCATTTGTCGAGTTGTCTAGCTTGGGATTGTGTCTGTGTTCATGCCAGGATTAGACTTCTTCAGGGCAGGTGCCAATTGTGTGTCAGCTGCTGCATATGGCAATGGAAGCCCTTCTGGTATATTCTGACACATGCACATGCATACATGCATGTACATACAAACACAAACACACACACACACACACACACACACACACACACACACACACACACACACACACACACACACACACACACACACACACACACACACACACACACACACACACACACACACACACACACACGTACACAGCAGAATGGTTGTTTGTATATAACCAGTACTAATCATTTATCAAACTCAGCAAGGTGGTCACCTGCTTCAGTCATGCTAGAAAGACTGCAGTATTTTTTATGTTAGACAGTGAGACAGACAGAGCTGAAATTTATTATGGATTAAAAGCATGTTAGCATGATTCTCACATGTAAAAGAATACAGTGCACACAAGTCTCACACATATCCACAAAGAACTGAAGACAGCCACCTTTGTTGCTAAGGTATGAGCATGTGCGTAATGCTTTGTTTACCTAGGTGTGTTACAATACTCTGTGAAAGAGAATAACACAAGTGAACTCACAGCAAACTGCATGACAGTAATCTGGGCAATCACCAAGAATATGTGTGTCATAACCACAGGTATTGTGTATTGTATTGGTGGTGACATGTGACATATGTTGCATACAAAATGATCAGTCCAGAAGCAAAGAATGTATGAGAAAAAGATTTAATAATATTGCATAGATGCTTAGATACTGCGGTGGTGGTGCTACGGTAGCGTTGTCACCTCACAGTAAGATGCTGTCCTGTTCGATTCTCAGCTAGAGCATCTTCTGTGTGGACACATGCGTGAATGGGTGTACCTTCGTTGAAGGTTGTGTGTCAGGGCCGGCAACTCAGCACGTAAAAATCTACTGCCAATCATTAGCGGACCGGATTTCTGCTGTGGCGACCCCTAACTGGGAAAAGCCGAAAGACACAACAACATAGATGCTTAGATATTGAAAGTATTTCAAAGAGTTACAAGTATGCAAAACTACAAATTAAACAATTGAAACGGGTCTGGCAAAAACAAAATAAAAATCAAATATGAAAATTATGAAAACCAAACAAAATAAAACTACTACCAATCCACTTACTCCATCCCAAACTAACAATTCACAATAATCCTTCACTTTTACTCCGATATCCACAGCTACAATAAAAAGTACCTATGTAACCGTAACCCAACAACTACTTCCTCAGACCAGTTTCCAACTGAATATCTTAAAACTGCTTCCGATACTTTAGCATATCTCATTTTGATACTAATTAACCACTCTATTGAAGAAAATTATGTTCCTGCTTTATGGAAAAAATTCTGCATCATACTTCCCCATAAATGCAGACCATCTACTCAGCTCAGTAATTATAGACCAATTGCCATCCTCTCTCCCTTATCTAAAATCTTAGAAAGATGCATTCACGCTCAGATTGCCACCTATATTACAAATAACAACCTTCTCTCTCCCTCTCAACATGGCTTCAGACCCAATCACAGCACAATCATTGAGTTACTAAGTTTCTCAAACATAATAAATTGCAACAGACTCTCATGCTATCTTACCTCAGCACTATTTTAGATTTATCTAAAGCCTTTGACACAGTCAGCCATCAAAACCTGTTAACCAGACTCTCATCTTTTGGCCTACCTACTTACACACTCAACTAGATTCTCAGCTACCTATCTAATAGGCATCAAGCAGTGAAATGGCAAAATAACCCAAATGGCTCCAGTTTAGAAGCTCTGTTGTTTAACTTATTTATTAATGACCTACACATTTTAGCCAAAATGGCCACTGCTATACAGTATGCAAATGATCCCATGCTTATTTACAAAGTCATTACTAGTTCTCCAAAAACTCACCCAGCAAACCTTCACTTCCTTTGAATCTTAGCTGGATGACTTGCAACTTCTTCTGAATCCTACAAAAAAAATAAATAAATAAAAAAATAACTGCTATTTTCACTCCCAAGTCATTTTCCTTCCAGAAGACTAAATTTAGCATTATATCATCTAATAAGACCAAAGCTGAACTGGTGTCTCATATCAGTCCACTACGTGTTGTTATTATAGATGATCACATGAAATTTGACCTTAATCTCCAGCAAGCCAAAAAAAAAATACCAAAAGCTAAGATGCCTCTGCAGAGCTAAACCCTGCCTTATGGATACAGCCACAACAACATAGCCACATCCTATTTGCTTTATGCCAACCTAACCTCATCGATGTCAGCTAAACTAGAACAGTGTTACAATAAAGTGGCAAAATTCACAGCCAATCAGCAATATATAGTCAGTCACTCTCTCACTGAAACAGTTAAACTGGTTTGAAATAATTCCCTTCTCTATTCCCATATAGTTACAATTTCTAGACTACTGCACAGCATTGAAAAACTCCCATCCCTAAATAATATTATCCAGCCCTATTCTCCAAAGAGGCTTTTGTGTTCCACTGACAAACTCCTACTCTCCATAACCAAACCCAACAATAGTGTAGGATACTCTCTGTATTCACATTCTGTTTCCAACTGCTGGAATGAAACACCAACTCCACTTAAGAACACTCTGCAATTTGAAAGACTTTAAATACCAACTTAATCAACATTTGACAAGCATGTGGCTCTACACCTGTACTATCCCTGGGGAAAACAGCATCACATTAGCCCTGGAACCCCCTCATTTATGTCAGGGGGCATAGGCCAGTTGGACTTTCCTGATAAATAAATACCAATAAATGAAAAAACAAATAAATACATAGGTTCATAGGTTCATAGATGTGACTAGGCTAATGGCCCTGGAGCCTTTACAAGCCTAGCCCATAGGATTACCCTGGCATTGTGCCAACCAACCTTAGTTTCCAGTGCCTCTGTCAAGTAGAGCCACTGGAGTGATCCTTGGGGTGAATTTTCTATTTCCCATCCACTCATCAAGATTTCTCTTGAAGAAGGCCAGTGAGGTGCTCCATTTGACATGTATGGGGATTGGAGTCTATTTCATAGCATGGACAGTCTCTAGGTTATGAACCCGTCCCTCCAGCATGTTCTGTTTATTCTGGTAATGAGGTTGAGGTCTCTGGAGCATGTGCTATGGTGGGATTGGGATTTCTTTAGATGTAGCATTTCTAACAGAGCTTGGTAAGACATGGCTTTATAAGTCAAGCATAGATCGCCTCTAAGTAGGCAATATGAAACAGAGAATAGTTTTTTGAGTCTGTCCATATAGGACAAGTGTTTAAGGCCTGGGATCCTCTTTGTGTGGTACATTTGTAGCCTCTCCAATTGTTGCAGGTGTCTAGTGAGTTATATGCCAAATAGGGCATTGTACTTGATGATTGGCCTAATGAGGGAAGAGTAGAGGGAGACAATGACCTCTTTCTTCCTGAATGCAAAACCCTTAGTAATGTGATGTGCCACATAGAAGGACTTTCTGATCACAGTGGTAGTGTGGTGGTCAAAAGACAGGTTGCTGTCAACCTGTGTTCCCAGATCTCTTATAACACCTTCTGTGTTCAGTGGACTACCATCTATGTGGTAGTTCAAGGGAACTGAGTTTTTCCCAAAGGGGATGATGACACATTTTTTTGGCATTGAGCTTAAGGCCATGGTTCTGACACCAGTCATTGGTCTCAGTGAGGCCTTTCTGTAGGATGTCAACATCACTTGGAGAGTTAATAATGGCTCCCAACTTGCAATCATCTCCAAACTTTGTCAGCCGGAGTCCCTTCATGTTGGACTGGACTTCTGAGAAGTAGATATCAAACAGGAGAGGACCCAGGACCGATCCATATGGGACTCCATTCGTGACTGGTCGGCGGTCTGACTTGGAGTCAACTACTTTCACACTGTGAGTTCTATCGGTGAGCCAGTTTGCAACCCACCTAGTGATATAGGGGTCGATGCCTAGCTTAGTGAGTTTTTCTTTGATTCCTGAGTGGGGAATGGTATCAAAGGCCTTGGCCAGATCAAGGTAAGCTGTATGAACTACCTTGCCTTCATCCACAGCTCTAGTGACTGACTCAAAGAAGTCGACCAAGTTGAGCAGGCATCAGGGACGTCGGGAGACGTACTGACTATACGCATTTCAGTACAGTGTTTGCGTGGAGGGGGTAGCATAAGGCAGGCACTAGGATCTAGGAGAAAAAACTAAAATAGTGTCTTCTTTAAGGACGGTCATGTGTTCGTCGTATGCACACTAACGTTGATATAAGCATATTTTTCACTTGCGTGCAATTTAAAATAGACGTTTCATTGAGACAGAAGGTAAGTACGTAAAATGAATGGTTTGTGCGTGTGTGTATATATAGATAGATAGATATATATATATATATATATATATATATATATATATATATATATATATATACACACACACACACACACACACACACACTTAATTTATGTTATTTATTCTACAGGTTCCGTTCGTTTCTGTATGAGTAAGAAAGTGTGTGTGTGTGTGTGTGTGTGTGTGTGTGTGTGTGTGTGTGTGTGTGTGTGTGTGTATATATATATATATATATATATATATATATATATATATATATATGTAAGCTGAGCTAATCATTCTATTTGAATGAGATATAAAGTGCGCGTGTGTGTGTGTGTGTGTGTGTGTGTGTGTGTGTGTACAGTTATATGATTTATTGTAGAGGTTCTGTTTGTTTCTGGATGAGTGAGAGCATGTATGTATGTGTACATGTATGTATGTAATTTGAACTAGCTGTTCTGTGTGAATGACAAATAAAGTGTGTGTGTGTGTGTGTTATGTGTGAGGGAGCAGGTGGTGTGTGTGTGTGTGTGTGTGTGTGTGTGTGTGTGTGTGTGTGTGTGTGTGTGTGTGTGTGTGTGTGTGTGTGTGTGTAATGTAAAGTAGCTGTTTGTTGTATGAAAGATTGTGTTCGTATGTGTGAGAAGGTAGGTAGGTGTGTGTGTGTGTGTGTGTGTGTGTGTGTGTGTGTGTGTGTGTGTGTGTGTGTGTGTGTGTGTGTGTGTGTGTGTGTGTGTACTGCATGTGTGTTTAACATACCTTTCATCTGTCCAGATTTAGCCTCAAAGTTTTGGTCTGTTTCTCATAAAATTTGTGGTTTTCTGGAAAATCACAGAGGACTGAAGTCACTATCTTCTTCAGAAAGTGCATTCTAGCACAAATCCTGTTATTCCAGCAACTTTCATAGTTAAAAAGAGCAATATTTAAAATCTATCCCTAATCATACCTCTCAGCTGTCCAGATTTTCACAGAATGTCCACATTTTTGCCACATATTTTTGTTCCATTTCTCCTAAATTACTTTTTCTTGCAAATTACTGGCTAACTATTGAGGACTGAAGTGAGAAAATAATGGCAGGCATTTGAGTTTCAAACTCCATATCCTTCAGAAAATTCATGCTAATGCAAAACCTGCAATTATATCAACTTTCTAAGCCTGTAAGGGCAATATTTGAAAAGTTTCTCTATTTTTGGGCCTTTGGCCCCCATTACTACTGGCTTTGTCCAGATTTCTTGCTTGAAGAGGTTGAGAGACATGATCCATATTTTGAGCTATTGTATCTCCATTATTTCAGGCTTTGTCCAGATTTCTTGCACAAAGAGAGTGAGAGATATGCGTACTTCTCAACTGTCCAGATTTTTGCAGAATGCCCTTATTTTTGCCTTATATTTTTGGCCTATTCCTCAATATTTGTGTTTTTTTGGAAAATCACTGAGGATTGATATGAATGTCATACATTTCAGTTTGACTTTGTTTTCTTTAGAAAATGCATGCTAAGACAAATGCTGTTATTCTAGCAACTTTCTAAGTCTGTAAGAGCAATATTTAAAATCTGTCCCTATTTTAGGCTTTGTCCAGGTTTCTTATGCTAAGAGGTTGACAGGTATGAAGGTATGGTGTGTAATGCTCTAGTTAAGGGGGAGGGCAAGTTAGTCAATTAACTTGATCAGGCTTGACCCTGTTACATGGTTACAGGAGACAGAGCCTGAATTTGCCATACCAACTACCAGACTGCTGAAGGAACTGTGAGTGCCAGTGGAGACAAGAGCCTGATTAGCAGACTGCCGATGGAATTGTGAGTTTGAGTTTCAGTACATTTTCAGGGCATTATGAGTTTCAGTACATTTTCAAGGGACTGAGTTTTATTTCATTTTCATGGAATTGTGAGTTTCAAGGGAAGATAAATTTACTGTTGCTCATGCTAAGTCTGTTTTCAATGTGCAACTAACTGTTTTGTTTAAAAAAAGTTTTCACCACAAGTGAATTGGCAGATGTTTTACCAGGTCTGAATGAACGCATAAATATTAAGTGTTTTTTAGAAAGTAGGAAGATAAATGGTTAAAAAAAAAATTTATTGTTAATTACATTTAATTGACTGTAACTGAGTAGTAATTGATTTCACATTTTAGGTTTAAATAGAGTGCGGCACTGTGTTTTTATCATTCTGATGAAGTGTTTTACGAAAGCGGAGATTAAAACTTTTTATGCTAATTTGGTTTTTGTCTCTTCTGTGGTATACAGCAAATTTTGGTGGTTAACAGCTTTATCAAATGGCAGTCACTGTTTGTGTTGTAGAATTTGAAAGCAGGGTTAGAAGCATAATTGCCTTTGGTGCAGAAGGCTGTGGGTTTTACTCCCACACCATGTAGATGGAGTGCTGATATTGCAGTGCCATTTTAACTGCAGATTATTTGGTGCATTTTAAGGAGGTATAGGGGTTCTACACTCCTGAGTGTGTCCTCCTTTGTGTAAGATGCCTAGTAACCTGTTGTTGGATTGTCAGTCATTCCCTATTGCAATATTACCAGCTTACCATTTTTAATGTAACAGACAATTTATTCTTCAAAGGCAGCAGGCACTGAATTTGTAGATGAAACATTGAAATGTGATGTTGTTTGCTAGTAGCAACCTCTTTTCTTAGTTACAGATATCTTTAAGGTAGAATTATCTGGATGACTTTTACTTCTGAAAAGATTGTGCTTTTTGAGTAATATTGGTGGATTATAATGATAGAAGTTTGACTGGCATTTTATGGTCAAAATTTTCTGAAATGTGTAGCTTTATCATTATTTCATACATTTTGTTTCATTGCTTTCTAGAAAAATGTTCATAACTACAAATTTAAAACACCATTCTAACAAATTGTGATGTATTATATAAGGAATATAATTTATCATGAGGGTGAATCAAAGAACACATACATGTGTGCATGGCCCTATAAATGTGTGCAGGGAGCCTATGGTTTGAAAACATCTCAAAGGTAAACTTAATCCTCCACTGTCAGATGCATTTTCTTTTAATGTGGGTTTTCATGCCATTTCAATGAATGTGAGTTTCAAGGGCAGAGAAGTTTACTGCTCATGCTGAGTGTTTTCATTGTGAGAATGCATTTAGCAAATGGCTATCGGTGCTTGTGCTATTTTATTTCAATATCTGTAATAATTGTAGAAGTAAATAAGAAAATGGGTTCCCTGTGTCTTTATTTAAAATATCCATGATAATTATTTCCATGCGTTTACGTACAAGACCAGTCAGACTTATGGTCTGTGGTTATCCAAGTCAGTAGAAGGCCAAACCTTGTGCTAAGGATTAACTACTGCAGTCCTCCATTCACTAAGTATGAAGCCAATTACTAGGCTAATGTTGAACAGTGATTTTAGAGTGCATGATACCTCATGTTTCATGCTATCCAAGAGGTATCCCAGGATATTATCAGGGCCTATTGAGGTAGTATTCTTTGACTTGGAGAGTGCATTGAAGACTTGTTTGCTAGTGATAGCCAGAGGATTTATGGTCGAGGGTGTCTTCTGAAAGGTATTGAGGGGAAGAAGGGGTGAAACTGGAATTAGATTTATCAGCCAGCAGGTTTGCTATATCCTCTGATTCCTTTTAAGTGGTTCCATTTACAGTTTGTTCAGCACGCTGTCATGTTACCTTTGAGGTTGTGAACAAAGCTGATGAAGACCTTGTCATTATCTTTTATCTTTGGTGGGCTTGATAAGATTTCTGAGTTGCTTATTTAGTTTGAGGGATTTCATACCCTTCTGTGTATTGTAGTTCCTAGTATTGGCCATGGTATTTCTTCCTTGAATTTCTTTTCTTTTCAATAATTTTGTTCAGACTATCACTGGATCATAAGACTAGAAAAAGCTCCAAACAAGTGCCTAGAGCATGTGACAGTAAACAGTCCCACCTGTTCTAGCACCTAGGGTAATTTTCTTGCTTTAACCAATTTCCTTTCTGCAAAGGCTTGAGATTCGCAGAATGTAAGCAGGGTAGTAAGGATGTAAATTTCAACTGCTTTACTTTTTGCTTAATTGACTCCCCATGGGTACACATCTTCATTAATTGTCAGTGGCAGTATGACATAGCCCAGCTAAAATGTATTTGTTGGGAATGTAAGGTTTACCATTACAAAAGGCTTAGTGTGACTGTAGGCCATAGGAGTGATCATGCATTGCCAGGTGACCCATGCTGGTGAAAGGGAGGTAGTTGTGGCTCATAGCTTGGATGTTACCTAGGGAGAGCACTATATGTTGTACCTACAGACCACAACACTGAGGAGCATGTGATGCCTAGACCATGACAGTGCTTTAGTCAGCAGCATCACTGGAGGTGTAATGAGCCACTACAGGGGTTAGGGGCTGCAAGGGGAAGAAGAGTAATCTTGGTGGGGGTAAACTGATCTGTCCTAGTGTAAATGGAAAAGTATTTTGTTTTTTGACTTATGGAAGATGTACCTTTGGAATGAAAATGTTCATGCATCGTGTAATTACTACCCTGGCATATACTTCCAAGTGATATGTTCAGAGATCAGCAATATAAAGGGGGTGTGGCTTGGTCAGCAGTGTTAATGTGGGTGTGGCTTGTTGAGGGGGCAGCAGTCTGGGAGTTGAGTACAAATTTGAAAATCCTGGCTACACCCCTGGCAGGCATGATCTACCCTTCACAAAACCAAACTGTGTGGGATCCAGAGTTTGGAGATTCCCTATATCCTTGTTTATTAGGTCCATGATAATGCGTTCCATAGCTTTGCATATCAGACTTGTCAGGCTAATGGGGAGATAGTTCCTAGGGTCTGTAGTCACTCCTCCTTTGTGGAGAGGGATGACTATAGCAGTGCACCATTTGGTAGGGACAAAGCCTGAAGTGAGGCTGTGATTGAACAGGGCACACAGGTGAGGTGCCAGTTCATTCAGCAGTTCATATAGAACACTGCCAGGGATATTGTCAGGTCCCATAGAAGCTGTATTCTTGGCTTTGAACAGTGCTGTTTTAACCTGTGCAGCAGTAATACTGGATGCCTGGCAATCTACTGGTATTGTGATTGGTACTTTGGGTGGGGTGAGAGGGGTAAAGATGGCACTGAATCTGTCGGCCAGTACATTGGCAATATCTGTTGGCTTGGTATAGGAGGTACCATTGTGCAGTAGCACAGAGTAAATCTGTTTATTGCCGTGGAGGTTCTTTACATAACTATATCGTATAACTGCTTTAGTTTCCCACCCTCCCTCCCTATTGGTATCCTGTTCTTATACTTGGTAGCTTTGCAATTACCTGCCCCTACTGTAAATTTGATCTGGGATACTCCTCCCAGTCTAGTGTCATTAGCTCATTCTACCTAATATAGAGAAAACATTTGAGAAGGCCAACCCACTTAGTTTCTTAACCTTGAATTATCTTCTGCTCCTCTTTTTTCCCATTCCACTTTACTAAAAAAAAATTCTAAGCTTGTTTCCTGCCTTTCCTGTAACTAGTCTAGTCCAGATTTGCTGTATCCAAGACTTTTTGTAAGCTTCTGAGCCCCCCAAGACTTTCTGTGTTGGAAGGAAGCCTTCTAGCTTATCAGTGGGAGTAGTAAGCACGGGGTAGCCTATCTACCACAAGAGGAGTGGTCTCTGCCCCAGCAATTGTAGTATATTGGCCGTTTGGACAGTTTTTCCATCTCTTTCAACTTTCTGGTTTAAAAGCCCATGTTTGCACTTGTTTCCCACCTTCCCTGTAACTAGTCTAGTCCAGATACAGATTTGCTGTATCTAGGACTGTTTGTAAGCTTCTGAATGGTGCCAATGTCCGCTCTTCAAATTTTCCATTAGATCTACTAGTTCTCTCCTCTACTGCACATTTCCTAGCTTATTAGTCTAGCACTTTACCAGACTTCTTGTAGCAATTATTGTAACACACAAAAGTGCTACTAGCACTAAACGTTCTACAAGGAAACAGCACCAGTACTTACTATTAATGCCCACTCCTTCAGGCATGTCTAAAGGTCAGTTCCCTATGCATTCTCCTATTAACCTGGTGAACTTGGGCATCCTGAAGCAATGCAGCAACTGCCTCATGTGCACCGGCAACCCTGTCCTCTTACCTCCCAACCACTCAGACACACGAGAGATGCACTTATATATCCAAATTGGAAGTCATGCACTCTCCAGCCAAGACTGGAGTAGCTAGTCAAGAGGAGAAGGTCAACACTTGCACCGCCATGCATGGAACACATAGCCCTCCAGAACACACACCAGCACTGCCTTCATATAAATACACAAATCACACACCACCTTTGTGGAGGCCCTCAATAAAAATCTATCCAAACAGCAGAGAACTCCAAGGCAGAAATGCACTCAACCACCACAACACTAATCACGAGACACATAACTCTCCTAAACAGCATGCCATTCTACCAAATACCCTAAGGCAAAACAGCATGCCCAATACACTAGTCATAAGTGACTCAATAGTGAGGCACACTGATGTCCCACTCACTAGGTTGAATAAGGAGAAAGTAACAGTCAGCTGCCTGTCAGGCACCAGGTTCTGCCACATAACACACGTACTCAGGTCCCTCAATAACAGATACAAATATGACTCTGTCATTGTACATGTGGGTATAAAAAATCCTGAGGTGTACCTCCCTGGACTACATGAAAAGAGACATGGAGGAGCTCTCAGATTATGTAGCCCAGGTGGATATGACCCTAGCCCAGAGCAGCATTCTGCCATTACCCAGAATGAAACCACAGTACAAGCAGAAAATGATTGATTTCAACAATTGGCTAAGTTTCTGGTGTCATTCTAAGGGGATCCAGTATCTGTCTGCCTGGGATGACATGATTGACAGACTTCGATGCTTTGCCAGAGATGGCCTGCATCTTTCACCCATGGGCTTCCAGATACTGGCCAAGGCTCTTGCCACCCCTATAGGGCCTTTTTTAGGCAGTGTTCCAAAGACCAAATTACCACCATAGCAGCTACAAATAAATGCAATCTGAGGGTCATGCTGCTCAATGCTAGAAGTCTAAATCTCAAAATACCCTCACTCGAAGCACTCCTTAAAATGGACAACATTGACATTTGTGCCATAACAGAGACCTGTTTCAAGGCAGCAGAAAGCACCCCTGCACTACTAGGCTATAACTCATTCTACACCTTTTGGCCCCAGAACCTGGACTGAAATGCACACCTCCAGACTAGTAGCCCAACATAACACATCTGAGATACTTCAGGTACAGCTAACACTGGGTAATACAGCAACTCAGGTCATAGCCTGCTATAGGTACTCAACCATGTCCTAAGACTCACACTCCATAATCCTAAGCACCCTGGAGAATATTAGGGTCCAACCTAACACTCTCATACTGGGCGACTTCAACTACCCCTCCATTAACTGGGAAAATTACTCATGTACCAATACACTTGCCCAATGTTTCCTGGAATTCATTAATTCCAATGCCCTGGACCAGCTCGTTCTTATCCCCATTAGAGAAAGCAACATCCTTGACCTGATCATTACTAACATGGGCGACCATTGATCTACACCAATAGTCGACTCCTCCCTGGTTAGATCCGACCACAAGCTAATCACCTTGGAAATCCACATCCCTCCCACTCCCCACCCCACCCCCTGAAAGGTAACCACCATGGAAAAACTTCTCCAAAGCTAAATTTGGGCTCCTAAAAACAGAGGTGGCTAACTTCACGACACCCATGCAAATGGAGATCAGTTGCATGACCACCAAATCATACACCAACGCACTGTATGAACAAGTACACAAATGCATGGATCTTGCCATACCCAACAGAACCAAGACACTCTCCTCCTAAAAAACGGAAGCCAATCTGGAGGTCCCCTGCCATAAGCAAACTCTACAACAGTGGGCGGAAACTGATGTGGAATAAGGTGAAGTCCCAAGATTGGAAAAACTCCCTTAACAGCCTCAACAAAAAGTTGAGATCCCTCATCAAGTCCTCTAAAGCTAGCTATGTAAACAAAATTGCAGCAGATAGTAAAGAAAACCATAAGGCCTTCTATAGTTATGTAAAGAATCTCCACAGCAATACCCAGATTTGGTCTGAGCTACTGCACAATGGTACCTCCTACATTGAGCCAACAGATATTGCCAATATACTTGCTGAAAGATTCAGTGCCAACTTTACCCCTCTCTGCCCCCCCAAAGGACCAATCACAATACCAGCAGATTTCCAGGCACCCAGTATTACTGCTGCACAGGTTAAAACAGCACTGCCCAAGGCCAAGAATACAGCTTCTATGGGACCTGACATTATCCCTGGCTGTGTTCTACATGAACTGCAGAGTGAACTGGCACCTCACCTGTGTACCCTGTTCAATCACAGCCTTATCTCAGGTTTTGTCCCTACTAAATGGCGCACTGCTACAGTCATCTCTCTCCACAATGGAGGAGTGTCTACAGATCCTGGGAACTATCATCCCATTTGTCTGACGAGTCTGATATGCAAAGCTATGGAACGCATCATCATGGACCTAATAAACAAAGATACAGGGACTCTCCAAACTCTGGATCCCACACAGTTTGATTTTGTGAAGGGTAGATCATGCCTGCTCAACTTGGTCAACTTCTTTGAGTCAGTCACCAGAACTGTGGATGAAGGCCAGGTGGTTCATACAGCCTACCTTGATCTGGCCAAGGCTTTTGATACCATTCCCCACTCAGGAATCATAGAAAAACTCACTAAGCTAGGCATTAACCCCTATATCACTAGGTGGGTTGCAAACTGGCTGACAGGTAGAATCCACAGTGTGAAAGTAGCTGACTCCAAGTAAGACTGTCGACCAGTCATGAGTGGTGTCCCACAGGGTTTGGTCCTGGGTCCTCTCCTGCTTGGTATCTACTTCTCTGAAGTCCAGGCCAACACGAAGGGACTCTGGCTGACAAAGTTCACAGATGATTGCAAGTTGGGAGCCATTATTAACCCCCTAAGTGATGTTGACAGCCTACAGAAAGGCCTCACTGAGACCAACGACTGATATCAGAACCATGGCCTTAAATTCAATACCAGAAAATGTGTTGTCATCCCCTTTGGGAAAAACCCAGTTACCATGAATTATCGATGGTAGTCCACTGAACACAGAAGGCGTTATAAGAGGTCTGGGAACACATGCTTTCAGCAACCTCTCTTTTGACCACCACATTGCCACTGTGGTCAGAAAGTCCTTCTATGTGTCACATCTCATTACTAAGGGTTTTCATCCAGGAAGAAAGAGGTCATTGTCTCCCCTCTACTCTTTCCTCATTAGGCCAATCATTGAGTACAATACCCCATTTGGCATGCACCTCACTACACACCTGCAACAACTGGAGAGGCCACAAAAGTGCCTCACAAAGAGGATCCTAGGCCTTAAACATTTGTTCTATATGGACAGACTAAAAAACGTCCAACTATTCTCTGTCTCATATTGTCTACTTAGAGTCGATCCCTGCTTGACTTACAAAGCCATGTCTGACCAAGCTCTGTTAGAAATGCTACATCTAAAGAAATCCCAATCCCTCCGCACCACACACTCCAGAGACTTCAACCTCATTGTCACAATCAACAGAACATGCTGGAGGGACAGGTTCATAACCCACAAAATACCCATGCTATGGAATAGACTTCCCATACATGCCAAGCAGAGCACCTCACTGGCCCTCTTCAAGAGAAATCTTGATGAGTGGATGGGAAATAGAAAATTCACCCCAGGGATCACTCCAGTGGCTTTATTCGAAAGAGACACTGGAAACTAAGGTTGGGTGGCACGATGCCAGGGTAATCCTATGGGCTAGGCTTGTAAAGGCCCCAGAGCCATTAGCCTAGTACACACCTATGAACCTATAGAAGGCCTTGTGGCTGTCTTTACTATCTGCCGCAATTCTGTTTTTATAGCTAGCTTTAGAAGATTTGATGAGGGATCTCAACCTTTTGTTGAGGCTGATAAGGGATTTTTTCCAGTCTTGAGACTTCACATTATTCCGCATCAGTTTCCTCCTTCTGTTGTAGAGTTTGTTTATGGCAGGGGACCACCAGATTGGCTTGTTTTTTTTGGAGGAGAGTGTCTTGGTTCTATTGGGTATGGTGAGATCCATGCATTTGTGTACGCGTTCCTACAGTGCATTGGTGTATGCTTCAGCCATCATGCAACTATTCATTTGCATGGGTGCCATGAAGTTAGCCAGCTCTGTTCTTAGGAGCCCAAATTTAGCTTTGGAAAAGTTTTTCATGGTGGTTACCTTTGCTGGGGGGTGGGAGGGTTGTGGATTTCCAAGGTGATTAGTTTGTGGTCAGATCTAACCAGGGAGGAGTTGACTACTGGTGTAGAGAAACAGTCACCCATGTTAGTAATGACCAGGTCAAGGATGTTGCTACCTCTAGTGGGTGTAAGAATGAGCTAGTCCAGGACATTGGAATTAATGAATTCCAGGAAACGTTGGGCAAGTGTATTGGTACATGAGTAGTTTTCCCAGTTAATGGAGAGGTAGTTGAAGTCGCCCAGTATGAGTGTATTAGGCTGGACCCTAAATGTGTTTCTGATAACTTTCGTGTGTTCTCTAGGTTGGAGCATGAAAAATTAAATGTCCTGCATTTAGTCAATTATATTAAGATGTGGCAAACAAAGTATTTTTGCTGGTAAGTAAATTGCAAAAAGTAACTTTGTACAGAAAACAAATGTACATAATGGAACAAATGAGATAAAATGATTTATCTGTGACAATAAAAAGTAGGGAAAGTGTCATAGTACATAAGTGATAAGTACAGAATTTGTTGAAGGAAAAGATCCAGTCAGTTATCTGGAAGTAAACTCAACATAACTAATCAAAATATAGCATTTAAAGTAGATGATAAGGCAGATTATAACATAATATCTGCTCAAACATGCAAATCAATGAGGTTAAAACCAATTAAGATAAAACATGTCATGTGTAAGTTAATGCCTTATTCGGGATACAGGTCATCAGTATTTGGTCAGGAATTGCTTAAGAAATACAAGCTTCAATTATAAACAATTGGAGTAGATGCTATTGGTCATTTGACTTACCACAAGCTTGATATGCATGTAACAAGTCATTATTTGCTTCATAATAATACATATGTATCTACTAGCCTGGAATGCTAAGCATGAAGATATCGTGTTCAGATACATCTTGCGATACTATAAATTATGTATGCCCCAAAGAAAGTTCAAATACCACTGAGAGGTAAGACTGAAAGGGAGTCAAAAAAGAGAGTGCTTAGATATTATTAAGCATCATGTTTGAATAATATAGGTTTATAGGTTCATGGTTACTTACTAGGCAGTTGATCTGTAAGGATCTTAAGAAGCCTAACCTTACATTCCCATGATAGTTCTTAGCTCTTATAGTTTGCATATAGTTTTCATTGATAAACCTGACAACATTCATATATGTATGATACTGGAGCAAATAAATTGCTCAAGCATTTAGTTACCAGAGCACCTCCTTTAAAGTATTTGATGTGAACAAGATGATGCCAACCAGGATAGTATTGTTGTAGAAACAGTGCGAGAAGAGAAAGAGAAACCAGTAGCATATTTTTCAAGAGCATTTACTATCTGCTGGAAGGGACCTAATCAGATTGAAAAGGTACTGTTTGAAATTGTATAGGGCTGGGAGAAGTTTTATTGCTACATTTATGGAAAATACATTTGAAATGAGAATGACTATTAACTGTTATAGAAGATATTCAATATGTCACAACATAAGGCACCACTAAAGATGCATGGGATGCTGTTACATTTAAAGAAAACTATTAATTGAATTATAAGTCAGGCAGTCAAATACATTCATTAGATATGCTGAGTCATTTCAAAATCAAGGAACTGAAGGGGATCTGCACAATTACCCATGATAGAATATAAGTTGCAAGCGTTTCAGCTATGTACTGAAGAAGTTTTAGAAACAAAAACAATAAAAGCAGTTGCCAGGAAGAGTTGGCAAGAACAAAAAAGTGTCATCCAGAAAACATTTCAGCCTCATGACTATTAACTGTTATAGAAGATATTCAATATGTCACAACATAAGGCACCACTAAAGATGCATGGGATGCTGTTACATTTAAAGAAAACTATTAATTGAATTATAAGTCAGGCAGTCAAATACATTCATTAGATATGCTGAGTCATTTCAAAATCAAGGAACTGAAGGGGATCTGCACAATTACCCATGATAGAATATAAGTTGCAAGCGTTTCAGCTATATACTGAAGAAGTTTTAGAAACAAAAACAATAAAAGCAGTTGCCAGGAAGAGTTGGCAAGAACAAAAAAGTGTCATCCAGAAAACATTTCAGCCTCACTTTTCATTAAAAAACAAGCTGCATAAAATAGCTTATGATCAAAGCAGACACTCTGATATTCCAGATCAGTTGAGAAAGGAAATATTGGAAAATGTGTGAGTTTCATTTGCGAAGAGTCATGTATGATGAAACTTTATTTTGACCAAAACGCCCAAGCATGCAAAGCAAGTAGTTCAGAACTGTGCAGTGTGTTACTCATGTCACAATAATAATTTGAGGTCTGATATATTTTTCACTTCCCTTTCCAGTAATAAAAGCATGTTTGCACAATCATACTCATGTGTGCTAACTGTAACCCATAAGCCTAAACCCCCTTCCCACTGTCCTGACCTCATCCTTAGACATTACATTACTAAAAATCCTTTCCATAACAGTACCACTAAACAAGACACACACACACACACACACACACACACACACACACACACACACACACACACACACACACACACACACGCACATGCACACACACATACACACACACACACACACACACACACACACACACACACACACACACACACACACACACACACACACGCACATGCACACACACACACACACACACACACACACACACACACACACACACTAATAAACAAGTATAACATACACTGTATCCTTTTTCCTCATCCTTATTCTAACCCACAAACACTCACTCCCACACTCATTCTCAGTGCTAAAACATTCAGTATATCTGAAAGCTTCAGTAATCCATCTATTCAAACTACCTCTCCCATATCCACTCCCCACTCCCACTGACACTCCCACACCCACTACCTCTCCCTCTCCCATACCCACTCCCACTTTTATTCCCACTCCCAATACCCCTCCCACTACATCTCACACTCCTACTCCCACTCCCAGTCTCACTTCGTCTCTGTTCCCACTCCCACTACCTTTGCCACTTCCACACCCTCTTTCCCTCATCCACTCTCCCTCCCCCACTCCCACTATTACTCCCACTCCCTTGACTTAAGATAAAGCAGTATTCAGTGTTTTTCCTATCACTTTTTCCTGCACTCAGGTGTTTCTGACAACATCCTACACAAGAAATATTTATTGACATATTGAGCATTAGGCAGTTTACTGTCTTACATATACATATATGTGTGTGTGTGTGTGTGTGTGTGTGTGTGTGTGTGTGTGTGTGTGTGTGTGTGTGTGTGTGTGTGTGTGTGTGTGTGTGTGTAGATAGATAGGTAGGTAGATTCAAGCTAATACATATCCTGTGTTCCTTGAAACAGAAGTAAATCCCAGTGCATGTATGAAGATCACACATCCAAACTATGAAATCTGCTTTATTAAAGCAGAGTAAAAGATCAAATGTTTGTGAGCCAAAACTTAAGGCACAGAACATGTAATCCATAGGATCCAATTAAAGTGATACTCTCATTCACTAACAGAATACATTTTTAAAACAGGTTTTATACTGCAGTAGCCATTCAAACGTGGACATTGATTAGCCTGAAAATACTTATCCAGTTAAATTCAGCATTTTCAGTTTTCCCACATAAATCTACCCCTCTGTTATTCTCATATAAAACTTGTAAAACAGGGGACGTAAGAGAATGCTCATCACCCATTTCAACAAAGTATTTTAAAATGCATTTGCAATAACCATTATTTTTATATCAGATAAATGGTCTGACGCAAGTTCTTTTATTTTACAATTCGTTTTACCAATATTGAATACTTGACATTTTATACATATCACAATATAAATAATATTCTTTGTGTCACAGTTGACATAGCTATTCAAATAATAAACCTTACCCATTTATGGATGAATAAATGTGTCTTTTTCTAAAGATGTAATTATAGAAATGACACTTATAACAAGGTGCTGTTCCTTTTCTTCCACTTTTATGACCATGTTTATTCAGGTTTTTATTTTCTTTATAGCATAGTCTGTTTTTTAAATTTACCTGTTTTGTATGCAAAGATAGGAAAATTTGAAATGTTGCTCTTAACGCAATCTGTACTTCTAAGGATATGCCACTTCTTTATTATTATTTCATCAGCATGAGTATGTTTATTATAATCCAGTATATATCTAACTTTATTACTATTCTCATTTCTGGACTAACATTTACTATCAGATTGTTTGGTATTAAAAAAATAGGTTTCGTTGCTCCAGTTTGTTCCTCCAATAGGAAATGAGAGTATAAATTTAATTGGATCCTGTAGAGCATGTGTTCTGCATCTTAACTATTTAATTGTGTGAAGCATTTCTGTTTTATTTTAACCCCATGAAGCTTTTGGCAAAAGCGCATGGCTTGTTATTTATATTAAATGTTTGCATTTTATATTTCCATGGCCTCCTACTGTTTGTTAATTGGGTACATTTTCTTTGTTTGGGCTTGGAGTCTGACTGCTTCAGCTACCGCTCAGAAAAAAAATGATTATATATATATATATATATATATATATATATATATATATATATATATATATATATAGGTAATCAATCTGAAATACTCATTAACAGCAGTAGCAAATACAACATATTTATCACTCAATGGCTACCTCACCTTTGCAAAAAAAAATCTTCTGTCACTATTTTAAAAGAGACTGCAATGAACACATGCAACATGGAAAAATGGCCTTCAGACCTATAGAAGTTATAAGCCATAACTTTGTTACTGAGCCGATGAGTTGTATGCTACTACTTACATCAGGTTAGATATTCTTATAATTTTAGTGGCAGTTTTGGAGAAGGCTAGCTATCCTACATTAAGGTTAAAAGCTGGTCACTTTAAAGTTAGTTATTCGCTCTGTTGTGATATAAGTAATTTTGTAAAGTGCTTATAGTTAATTTGTGGGAAAGTGATGGGAAATATTCACTGTTATACAGTTTGTAGAGGAAAAGGCAAGGAGGGGAGCTATGTCTTTCAATGTCTAGAAGCTAATTAAATTTGCTGGGACTTTAAATTGTTGTGTATACTAAGTGCAGAGAGGGAAGTAACTTGATAGACCTTCATCATTCTGAGTGTTATAGCATTACAGAGTGAAAACTAAATAATTAGGAATAATACAAACTCAAGTGTAGATAATTAAATCTTCTTGCCACTGCAGACTATAGCGTCTGTCTGGATTTGGACAAAAATTTAATGGGGGTTTAGCTGAAAACACCACAGACATCAAGGGTGAGATAATTTATAAAAAACGATGAAAAAATAGTCTCAAGCACCAACCACAGCAGAGTACCTTAGATTAAGCTCCCAGAATCAGACAGGGAGGTACCAGCTCAAACACAGAATGTTCCAGATTCAAACTAGCCACCAAATGCTGTGGACTATCCCAGGCTTGCTACGTAACCCAGCAAGAGGAAGTGACAACTCAAGTAATTACCATCCTAAAGTCCATAGAAGGATACTGGTCAGTAACCCTTTATCCTTATTATCAAATAAAATATCTGTGTGTTGGCACAAGACAGTGATTCTGCTGAACTCAGTTTTAAAACAATGAGTGGCTTAGTAGAACAAATGTGTTATTGATTACACACTAAATTTTCCATAACCTTTGTAAAGGTTTGTAGTTTTGAGGCAGAATTGCAATCAACAGGACAATCTAGCTTTGCCATATTTAAAAGACAAATAATATTACCACTCTTCCAATTAGAAGAGATAACTCCAACAGTCAGTCACATAATAATAATAATAATAATAAAACTACAGGCATGATTAAATAGACAGACAATATACAAAAAGACTGGGTGGAGATTTCTCTTAGGAAAGCCCACTTTGCATAAAAACGTAAAATAAGCAGGTCTGTAACATAACCACACTGACTTGAAAACATGAACTTGGCACAAAACAGTGAATGACCTCTCTGCTCAGCTGATAATATTCCCATACTCACAGACGTGTCTAGGGGGCCTGGGCAATTTGGTAAAGCTCACGCTTTATTCAACAATATAGCAGAGAGCAAATGCTAAAAACAGAAAAAGATCACTTTTGTAAAATGCTGTAGAATTATTTTAAATTCTATCTTATATTCCCTTCCCTCAGGGTGAAACTGTAGTTGTCTGGAGCAGAAGTAGCAGCCTTGTATTCTGCAGATCCTCCTTTGGGCCAGATAAGATTACAGATATTTGGATCACTCAGTAATTTTTCAGCATTTCCAAGTCTTTCCTTTGTTTTTCAGTCTTCAATTTAGTTTCCTGATCAACCAGAGAAATGTAAGACCCCTTAAGCTGTAAAGCTGCGGTGGTACAGCGGTAGTGTTGTTGCCTCACAGCAAGAGGTTCTCCTGTTTGATTCTCGGCTGGAGTGCCTTCTGTGTGGAGTCTGCATGTCCTCCCTGTGGTTGAGTGGCCTCCGAAAGACATGTGCAAATGGGTGTGCCTTCACTAAAGGTTGGGCGTCGGGCTGGCAACTCAACACCATAAAAAAATCTACTGCCAATCATTAGTGGACCGGAGTTCTGCTGTGGTGACCCCTAACCAGGAAAAGCTGAAAAGACAAACAACAATCTGTCTGCCGTAGTTATGAAAGTGGGTCCATCAAAGGAGTAAGAGACATACTTGTGACTATGAAGAATAAAGTTCAGTTTACAAAGAAATACAGTGATATCCAGAAACTCACTGTAATGCCATAAAAGTGTTCTTGCAGGGGGTGGATTCATCCCATTCCAGCCATTTTACAGATACAAACTAAAACATGTTATTCTATCAACTTTCTAGGTTTGTAAGAGCAATATTTAAAAACATTCCCTATTTTTGGGCCTTTGTCCTGCCATTATTTATGGCTTTGTACAGTTTTTTTGCTCTAAGAGGTTGAGAGGTATGGTTTCACACACTATTATTACATAAGGTGGCATGGTTGTCTGGGGTGTAGTTTACTAACTCTGCTTCTTTACATTAGCCACCCACTGTGACTTTGTAAACCATTCTTTATCTAAGGTCATGGCTCAACTCCCCACCACTATGAGATGCTATAAACATTGTTATGGCTTTTTGGTCAGATCTGTAAGTTTGATATGCAACTTGGACATTCTACAGGCCTACATATGCAACCACAGTTAACTCATCGAAATTATGCTCAATTTGGATAACTTCATGCTTCTATGCCCAAGCATGCACCATGTACATTGCTACTGTTTTTGCTTTATCATACAGCTATAACTAGTGTGGCATGAATGGGATGCCTGCCCTGTTAGGTGGTATGATCATCAGTTGTCAATGGGGCACCAATGTTCATCAAGCATTCATTTAGGAAACAGCAGGTAAAACTGCAACCTTTTTTGGGTCCTCAACGTCAAGTTGAAGAGGTGGCCTAGGAAACTGACCAGTATGCTAGGTGACTGAGCTACGGTTCTCCATTATTATAATATCTGGGCATATACAGCTGCCCACACCTACATCATTTTGATGCTTTAGACCTAGATACACTACTGATCATTGACACTATCAAACCTGATACACAATTTCCTAGGAAATACAGCTTGAAACTAGCAGTTTAACTATACACATGCTTGTACTGTGCATACATCACATGGTATAATTTATGAGCAAATGCACCAGAAATAAAAATTACAAAAAAGTGTTTTTGGAGGAGGAGAAGGCAAACTCCATGCACTCCAGACCTCCTTTACTGCACCTCTGAAAATGCATAAGGAACATGACTGAAAATCTCTCACTCTTTTTCCAGGAGGGAGCAGTCTTACAGAAAACAAAACAGTCAATCAGTAAATAGTTCAGTGAGCAAGAGTATATCAGCATCTTCTCCTTCTAGCCAGGAAGCTAAAGCAGTTGTGATATGAGCACTTCTTATCAAGCAGCAAAAAGAAAGCCTCTGCAGCTGTATAGTTCTGTCCTTATTCCCCATTTTGCATTTAAACTACACATCCATGACACAGTAGCAGTATATGGCAATGTTCTATTTAATTTGGTGCCTTGAGGTTTTTTTGATTTCATACTGCTGTTGTTTGGAACACATTTGCAACCATATTTTTCTAGTACTTTTGTTACGTTAACAGGTGCACTGTTATCTTGATTTTGCATAGTGGTAAACCTTTAACAATGCGGCCTCACAGACCTTGGTTTGTTCTTCAGTTTAACTCATGGCAGGGATACCTTCTCTGTAGAGTTTGCATATTCTTCCTTTGTGTAGGTGTTCACTTCACACTGTAGTATATTACCACATCTCAAGTTTTGAATTGTCATTCCTTCAAATCGTGTGTGTGTGTGTGTGTGTGTGTGTGTGTGTGTGTGTGTGTGTGTGTGTGTGTGCATCTGTGTGTATGCACAGGTTTGTGTGTGTGTGCTTTTGCATGCGTATGTGTGGGCACATACATTCTGTGTTTGTGTACATGTGTGCATTTGTGTCTATATTTGTCTGTGTGTGTGTGTGTGTGTGTGTGTGTGTGCGTGTGTGTGTGTGTGTGTGTGTGTGTGTGTGTGTGTGTGTCTTTGCACACATGTATGCATAAGTGTGTTATATCTCAGTAAGTCAGTGTATGTATCCTGCAATGGTTGGTGTCCTATTTAGGTTTAGTTTTACTGCCTTTTGTTCACTGACTGCCAGTATAGACTGTTTCTGCCCCCTTAACCACAAACTGAATTAAGTATGTAATCAAAGAATAAATGAATGGATGATAGAGACATATCCATACCTCTCAACTGTCAAGATTTTTGCCTCATATTTTTTTTTAACTTTGTTTCATTATATTTATGGCTTCCTGGCAAATCAATGAGAATTGAAGTCATTAAATAATAGAAGACATTTGGGTCTGAAACTTTGTATCCTTCACAGAATGCATGCTAATACAAAACCTGTGGTTCTAGTGATTTCCTGATTATATAAGGGCAATGTTTAAAATCTGTCCTTGATTCTGGGCTTTAATCCCTATTATTTTTGATTTTGTTCAGAGGGTGGCCACGGTGGTGCAGTGGTTAGCATTGCCGCCTCACAGCAAGAGGTTCTCCGGTTCGATCCCCGGCTGGGGTGCCTTCTGTGCGGAGTCTGCATGTCCTCCCTGTGGTCGCGTGGGTTTCCTCCGGGTGCTCCGGTTTCCTCCCACATCCCAAAGACATGCTGCAGGTGGATTGGACACTCTAAATTGGCCCTAGGTGTGCGTGTGAGTGTGCCTTCTGTGGAAGGTTGGGCGCCGGGCTGGCAACTCGACACCGTAAAACTCCACTGCCATTCAATGTGCGGACAAGGTGATCCGCTGTGGCGACCCCTGACCGGGAAAAAGCCGAAAGAAGAAGAAGAAGATTTTTGATTTTGTTCAGATTTCTTGAACTAAGAGGTTGAGAGATATGCATTTGGCACATTTCTTTCCTTGAAAACAGACTAGAATGGGGTGACATTCTATTTTTTCATCTGTACCAGTTATCCAATTACTACACTGTATATCAGTGTGGAGGGCTCTAATTTCATGTACACAGCCTGTATTTTGCATGATGCCTGACTGAGATACAGTTCGAGTAGTGTTCTCTGCTTGGCCTACATTTCATACCATGTTTCTAATGTTCCAGTGTTTCTGTCCTGCGTCACTTGATCCTCTACTTCTATTGCACTGTTGATAAACTTGTGTGCTGGGCTTGTCAGTGGTCTGCTCATTTTCCTTTGCCCAGTCTGGTTTTATGGTAACACTGCTCTACTGCACAAAACCTCTGTTTCACAAATTTGGCCTTGGCTAGTTGGCTTTACACATATGCCTAACTGGTATTCTCAGTTTATGTCACACAAGGAAAAATCACCAATTATTTTCTTCTGGATGGACCAAAACTTAACATTTATAGCTAGTTTAGAATAGCCTCACATTTATGTACACAGAAATATGTCTGACATTACAGAGCTGTAATGTGTTGTGATATTTCTGAATGGTTTATTTAATACAATACTGTCATGAAGCTATATAAAATTATTATATTCATTTCATTTTGATGAAGCTTCACGTCTAACAGTTTGTTTGACGGTTTATTAGAGATAATCCTGTGCATAAAACTATAGCAATACATGACATCTGCTGGTTGAACGTTTTATGATCCAAATGGTCCTTATCTGATTGAAAGTGCACAATTAAAGTTATTTAGTTCTTCTCTTTGTGTGACTTCCTGGTTTCTGAGTATCAGCATAATATGTGACTGGCACTGTCTCGCGTCAGTGTGGATTTATGAAGCAGGTATGTAAGGAATGGAGTACAACCCCAAAATGTCTAAATTCCCTAGCACTTAATTTGTGTAGGAACACTACAAGATAAATGGTTAGAAAACATGCAGACACTGAGGAAGTTAAAGTGGCAGAAATGTGCTTTATTAGTTACATCAGTACTTCTTATGAATCAAAAAGAAAAACAATAATTAATAGCAAATGGAATATGAGGAAAAATAAGCACTATTAACTTTTATTAACTTGAGAAGAAAGTCTGTATTATACAGGACTATCCAATATGTCTCTGCTCAGGGAGAGAAAACAATTCAACCACCAATCTCCACATCTCATTCCCACTCCTCATATTAACTTACTCTCCAATTAAATACCATGCTGGAAACTACCAAAGCCAGACTATGTAATAACACACTCCAAGAACCTATAAGTGTAAGGTAAGGATTACATCCAGTGCAGTAAAGATAGAGAAGTCTGCTTTCATATAACTTTTGGGTCTGTTATCTCAGAAATCAGCAACAAAGTCAAAACACAAACATACACACACACACACACACACACACACACACACACACACACACAGGGCCGGATTCACGATGGCTTGCACGGAGTCTAAGAGTAGAGTAAGACTCCATGCAGCCATCATGTCCGACGAGCGATCGAGGAACAGCCTGTAGGGGCGTGCAAGAGAGCTCCTAAAATGGCTCTTACACGGACAGGGCCGGGACATGCAAATTACCTCAATTGCAGCCGAAAGGCATGCAAATGAGGTAGATTTGCAATTCAGGAAACCCGAACCTGTCCGAGTAAAAGTAGTGTTATCTGCAGAAATGTACTCAGTTGACAACTGAGTACCGTTCTGCAAATAGCAAAATGGAGCCGTGACAGCTCCAAATAAAGGTTGCATCCAGTAGAGGAAGCATGCCAATGGCCAAATATACGGCCATTGGCAATGTTTCCTGATGCAAAATGAAAAAAAATTAATTTTTTTTTGTCCGATTTTCCATGTTTAAGCATAGCGCACCGCCGAGCAAACGGGCTGCACTCTAAAAACCAGAAAAATAAAAATTAAAACCCACAAATGTGGATTTTATGGGTATTTGTAATGTACAATGCAAGTCAATGGCAGGCTGAAGACAACATGGCTACCGAGTAGGGGTTGCTAAGGGGGGAACCCAGTCTAAGAGATGTAACCAAGCATTAGTAGGCAGTCCTATGTAAATGAGGGTAAGGATAGTGAATCCCACGTCTACATAGCAAATGAGCACAGTCAGTGGAGTGTAAGACTAGGATAAGAGGAGTAACAGAGTAGGATACAGCTGACATCAGGAGGGGGTATGTATGAAAGGAGATAAGCTCATTGGAGCAGAGTGGCATGTGTTAGCTGTCAGTTGCTCATCACTGGAAGAGGTGTATCATTAGGTATCCCAGCTAAAGTCAAGAAATAGAAGGTGCACACTGTGGGTACCACTAAAGTTTCTTGTAAAAATGCTTGCAACGTGTATGCCGGCGTGTGCATGCCTGTAAACCCGAATAAGACAGTGTGCGCGTGTGTAAGCGTGAGTGCACGTTTAAGCCAAAGTAAGCATGTATAAGGCAGTTTACAGTATTGTGAGCGTGTTTGCGCTGGTGTGCGCATGTTTAAGCAGAAATTAGCAATGCATACAATAACACTACTCACACTCTGTCTGCAGTTCTGGACCCTCCTACAAATATGTAGCTGGCCTGAGTGTGTAGGTTCTCCTGTGAGAGGTATTGCTACCTGCTGTCTGTAACACTGATGCCCACACACAGGAAGGATGTCCGTCATACAGGAAAGGTAAAGGGATCACGCCCACATGATGTAGGGATTTAGAGTAGTTGTTTGCCATGACAGTGGTAATTGGAAGTACTACACAGCATGCTGCATACAGGTAGCAAGTGAAGGATACTGACTGGTGCAGAGGCCATCACCTGATCATGTGCATCACCTACAAATTCCATGCTGAAATCTATGCAAAGCAGCTAATTCCATTTACTGGAGAGAGACTGAGTGAGAGAGAGAGTGTGTGTATAAGGAAAAAAAAAAAAAAAAGAAAAATACCAAACACTCTAGAAGAGTCTGCAGTCCCAGAACAGGTATGTGAAGTATATATGTATGTAACTGACCATAGTACTTGGTCCATAATAATGAGCTAGATGATGTGGAATGCTTTATATGTGCCTTCAGGTGTTGTTGTAATGATGTTCAGTTGAACAACTGCTAAGGACAATAGAGTCCGTCCCTGTGGGTAGTGGGCCATACCCCTCAACCGTGCAGAGCAGCACTGACTGATAAGATGTAAGCCATCATAGTGTGTATTGTGTAATAGGAAGTATCTATATTATGTGGCCAATAGCTGGTGGTGGAAGTAATTCCATTATGATGGACACTTGGGATCCACAGCCCACCCCTTGCAGGATACTCAGATTAATCTGTATTGTAGCATGCAGAAATGCCATAGGTGTGCAATAGGGTTACCTGCAATCTGGCCCTGCATATACCCCCCATAATGTCAGGCTGTGTCCATATGTGGCACCTGTCTGTGCTGTAGCAAGGCAGAACAGTGCAGCTGTGCAAGAAGGTGTTGTGAGATTGTGGACCTGATGTCTGTATGTACCCCACATATAAGTATGCATGTGTGTACATATGTACACATATATAATATAGTATATATACACATATATTATATATATATATATATATATATATATATATATATATATATATATACACAGATACCCATGTGTAGACATATATATGAGCACATATAAACATCACATATATCTAAACATATATAGATATATACCTATATGCACGTCTACATATATACAAATACACAGACATATATGTATGTAAATACATGTCCCCTATATTACTACCACAGTGCTGCATGTTATGTGCAAGGAAACAGAACACATAGCAATACATACAGATATCTACAGCTGTCAGCGTGTGCAACATGGACGGGTATGTCACATGTGAACCCCTTGTTGGGACCACATTGCCCTTGTCTGTGAAGTATGGAATGGGAATATGGGGAAGTATGGCAGGTATAGTTGTGGAGGTGGTCAGGGTTGGTAGGTATAGAGGACAGCCTACAGGGGTGGTATGTGACATGTCATGGGTAAACACCCTGGATGGTGTGTGTGGTCTGTGATGTGGACGCCCCATGGGCCCCAATATAGACACAATGGGAACAAGCTTCCCAGCCACTGCTACTCACAACAGCAGTCCATGTCCTGAAGGTGCCTGGCCTGGAGGCTGAGCAGGAGGAGCATGTTGGCTCTGTGAATGTGTACTGGGTGCCTCAGAGTGATGTCGCACATCCCACATGTATCTGTGGAGCCCGTTAAGGAACAGACCCTGGACCTGACCTCAGGGGACAGGAACATGTTTGTGTGTGCCCCGGGGGGGACAACATCCCCAGGGTTGGACGGTATTGCTGGACTGGTACATGAGGAGGCCCCAGGGTGGGACACACATGTGATGTGTCCGGGTAACATGGGCAGATGAGTTTGGAGAGGTGGTTCTGCTGGCCAATAGTACATATACATGCTATTGTGTTACTGTTACAGAACATATGTTGGTAGTAATAGTCTACACAATCCCAGAATATGTCTAACAGTATGCATAGATAACTGCAATAACACAGTATGTCAGATGTGCAGCACCCACATAGCAGGCATACCACAGGCATATATGGAACCATTGTGGCCCTGACAATGGCATGCAGGTGAATAGTCTGTAACAAGCCAGAAATTATAGTGTCCACACAGGAAACATGGCTACAAGCACATTGCACAAAGAGTGGTACAGTACAATATCTTCCTCACTGGTAGGTATGCTGTAGCCATACCTATTGAGTTGTGTGTACGGTTTGTTGTTGCTGATATGGTGGGGGGTGACAGTGATGTGTATTAAGAACTGTGGTAACTTTGCTGCATGATCTGCTCACACCTGTGTCCATCTTTATGTCTTTCAGGCACAATGTCTCATGCAAGGCTGCCAGCCTACTCAGCTGTGGAAAAATGACATCCTGCTGGATGAACTAATTCATCACTATGCAACCTTGTTTGGCTGGGCTGCCCATGATCAGCAGGAGCAGATCACCCTGTGGAACAACCTAGTCCACAGGGTCAATGATGTCAGACTGTACAACCGCAGTTATGAGCAGGTCCGGCATCATTGTTCTGACCTGCTTCGCAATGCCCATCAGCATGCTTCTGCAGTCTGGGGGGATCACCTCGCCACAGGAGGGGGCCATACAATCCATCTCCCCCTGACATGTGTGGAGGAGCTCCTGGCCAGCCTTGTAGCACCTGGCCATCCGGCTACCCACCAACTGCCAGACACCTTTATGGAGGTGGGTGCCACCCACACACCAGCCAAGGAGCATGCAGGTAAGGCCACAGGGCACATCCATAGACCACTGTTGTGTATGCATCTACATTAGTACAGGTAGATCGTGCATATCTGACATGTCATAGATATATTTTGTTTCTGCATAGTAGTGATAAACAGATATCCATATGTGGTAGTATTGTGGAAATGTACTGTTGATGTATTGTAATACTGCACCCACCTTGTAGCACTACCACAGTTGTCGTCACTGACTTTGCATCTCTCACCCTCTTATGTAGGTCCCTCCGGGATATCACCAAGGCAGCAGCCTGTAGCTAGTGAGTATGGTCTATGTAGATGCTTTCCAATACACTGGGCATGTAATGGCTATGGTATATGCCATGCACACATCTAACACACCTACCCAGAATGCATGCTGTACATGTGCATGTATTGTTGCTGTGAAATGCACGGCATCACAGGGGTGACCATGATGGGGTACTGGAAGTGTATGTCAGATACCTGCATGATAACTAACATCCTGTCATTGCAGAATGTATCCACAGGGAGTAACATAATGATGGGAGACATAGCCTACAGTAGTGACATGTTTGGAACAACACCCATATACAGTGCAACACCAGTGTATATACCTGTAGGACAATGGCAACTGCTGCAGAGATACACCATGGCATAAGACATTACAGTGGTCCACATTATCAGCAGGGACTAGGCTGTAACATGTGGTGTTCAGTGTATGGGACACTGTAAAGTGACACACGTGTAGGGCTTACTTTTCATACATCTGCAAAAAGGCTGAAGGAGGGGGGGAGGGGTGTCAGCATGACACACCAGTGCACTGCAGTAGGTATCCTAAGGATGCTAAGAATGGCTATATCTGCACAGTCAGGTTCAGGACCTGTGGCAGCCATAACCCTACCCTGATAGCAATAGTGATGGCAGTGTGTGAACACCAAGGGATGTGCACATGCGTATACCTTGCAATCATGTAAAATAGGGGGACATGTGTAGGGCAGACTGAACATACACTGGCAAATGCAGATGGCCCATGCTGGTATACCCCTGCCAGGAAAAGTGACTGCTGTAGTACACACAAGAGGTGTGACAAACCATCATGATAAGGGTGTGCACACATATGCCCACATGGTGTGTATGCATTGCGGTCAGCATCCACACACCCAGCACATTCCGTAGACACTGCATGCGAAAGTACAGGACATATGTCACATATTGGGCTCATATACTGCTAAGATATGCGGTGATGCGGTCCCGTGGCAGATCAGGGATGGGTGTGTCATATCAATAAGGGTGTGTACACCCCCCATAGCCATGGTATGCTCTGATGGCTGTCAGTGTAAGAGTATTGAATTGGTCATACATAGTCTGCTGATGTTGAGAGTTGTGCATCAGACATCAGGCATTTACAAATTACATCTGTCTACATATCATACCAGGTATGTGTTGCTGGAAAACATAGGGGCTGTGAGCATTAAAGCTGACATAACTGACACAGTGGTACACATTCAGCAATAGACTGTACACCTGTAAGGTGTGGTGCACAGTACATGGCAGGGTGCAGCACAGGCGCACAGAAATATCATGTTCATGGGTGCAGTAGTATCCAGGGGAAGGGGCTTCACCCTGCTTCACCTAGTGAAACAGCACATGCATCACACACATGTATACTGTTGCTAGCATGGATTGACTATAGCTGCACTGCATGCTGTTGGGTACCATATGTTATGCATGTTGACAGAGGGGTAATAGGATTGTGTGTACTATCATTGTGCAACCTCACCTGTGTGTGTGTGTGTGTGTGTGTGTGTGTGTGTGTGTGTGTGTGTGTGTGTGTGTGCGTGTGTGTGTATGCGTGGCTGTCCATGTATGCACATGTGTGATTGTGGGGTGTTCATATAGCAGTACCGCTCTCTGGGATCATGCTTGTCATGTGCATGATCACAGGACAGCTGATTGTATAATATGGTCTGTAGCATGGAACAGATATTAAGAGGGAAGGTAGACACCAGGTACATCCTTAATATCGCATTCAGCAGAGAGGTCACCTACAATCCACGTATGCAGCACTACAGATGCATTGGGGAAGTATTAGTCAACACCAGGGAGTGTATCCAGATATTACACTGGTCACATGATAAGCTGAATGAGCAGCATATCTGGCATGTACTGAGCATTACATACACATGACACACCAGTGCGTGATATTATGGATAGAACATAGTAGCCCACACATATAGGGGTCATGCTCATGATGTCAGAACATACACAGGGTGAATACTGAATAACAGCAGTGAGGCCATCTAAAACCACTACACACAGGTCAGGCAGGTAATTTAGTAACAGGTCTTGTGTTGTGACCACTTGTGTAGGCATTTATTGGACTGATATGTTAATGAGTGTTACCAATGTGTGTATGTTAACAAGTGTGATGCAGGATGGGGTACCACATGGACATATATGGGGGACTGTCTGTAAAGTCATGGACAGGTAGGTATTACGGAGGTGGAGGTGTGTGTGTGTGTGTGTGTGTGTGTGTGTGTGTGTGTGTGTGTGTGTGTGTGTGTGTACTGTTAGGCAATGCTGTACAGGTTTTAAAATGTTTTTATTGTTTCCCCCACAGGTGGAGATGTGGATCAGGGTCCCTCCTGCATGCAGTCTGATGTTGCTGTCCATACAGACACCGAAGATGATAATAGTACTGTTGAGGCACAGGTGGGGTTGTCAGGGGCAGACACTGTGCCATCATTTCACATCCCCCTTTTAGCCAGCCCAACCCTGCACACAGTTTCAGTGCCTATACATACACCATCACCATTGGCCATAGCGGAGGGACAGCTGGCATTTGGTGGCAGTGCACGGGGAAGTGTGGTAACCATGCCTACTGTGTCTGGTCACAGCAGGCATAGCCGATGTCTGGCAGGGCACCACATAGGCAGATGTCCCAGGGTGCTTGTGGTAGGGCCGCTGGACATCATGCCCCTGGCAGAGGTGACATAGCTGGTACCAGCAGGTGCATGTTTCAGGCTGTCATGGTGGTGCAGGCACATATGGAACGTTGCACCAGACAGGGCCTGAGGCTGCAGAGGGATACTCTCTCATCTGTAAGTGACAACATCCGTGAATTGTCTGGTGCCATCCCTGCTTATACCAAGCTCATGAATAGATGGCATGGTGAGATGATGGCCCTCATCGGCCGTGGTGTGTCCGTGCTTGAACCTGTGGTGGGGGTGTGGCAATGGCCGCGTGAATGTAGGGCAGCAACACCAACAGCTAGCAGTCATAGACATGCTAGGATACCAAGGGGCTTCTGTAGTGGCAGTATCAGCACTGGCAGTGAGGGGGGTGCTGTCCACACCACACCACAGCAGGCCACATGCATGTGGTCCTGGCCAGTCCCAGGAGAAACCTGGTACCAGAGGACATTTGTCATCAGCAGGTGAGAGCAGCACATCGAGGCCTGCACCTGGACATGCCCATGGAACCCCTGGCAGGCACAGTTCATGTGTCCATGGCTGGAGACAGTGAACTGCACACCCTGCCAGGTATGGTCTGCAGCTGTCCATAAACACCTGTGTAGGGCAGCCACATGGCAGAACTGTGTGCATGCATACCCACACACTATACAAACACACTTAGGGCAACCCCATACCTACACACACCACAGCACCACACCCAGCTCTTCGCAATACACCCCTCACCCACACACATGGTGTCAAATGTATGGCCCAACCTCGGCCTCTGGCAAACCAACATCACACCCTGTGCATATGATGATACTTGTCCCACATCCCTGTCATCCATACCATCAATGCAGGGACAGGCTAATATGGTTCTGATGCACATGGTGACTGCACTACAGCATACCACAGTACTGCAGTGTAACATGTTGTAAGGAGTGAAGTGTAATACATATATGTCAGGTACTGTAGCCATCCAGCAATGATGCATTATAGCTGTTAGTAACACTGGTTGATTGCGGTCCCAATAATTTTATCCATTTGTGTTGTAGGTGTACATGTGTCAGCACGAGGGTGGTCTGCAGTCATATTCCACAATGGGGTATAGCACTGTGGTGACACCATGGCTGTGACATAGCTGGGTTACAGTTGAACACATATCACAGGTTACTAAAATGGTTATTGCCTGTGCCACATGAACAGATGTTCCACTGGGGCATGTATACCCTACAACCTGATGTAGACCCATCCACATACATGCACACTGTTACTTGGCAACACTGGGACTAGACTCCTACCTAGCTATGTAGTGATACTGAAGTGTGTGGCTTACATTGCACACAGTGTTTAGGGTGAGGTATGTCCCAGATTACATATTACATGCAGAACATCCCCAGACATGTACAGTATGCTAATGGGGCATGTAATGGGTGTATATGAACAATACGTAGTGTTACATGCCTTCATATACACATTAACAGATATATAACAGGCAGACACACATCCAAGAGACCAGGGCCTATCGCTGCTAACTGGACTGTGTGTCCAATGTGTTACAGGTAGGCTGCACACAGCACATGCATAACTGGCCTGGATTGTGGTATCATTTACCTGTATGGTTGATGGTGACAGTGGTAACCATAATGTGGTACATGGGACATATGCTGGGTGTACCTTGGTGTAATGACAGTGTACACAGCACCCACATCCCCAGTGGATATTGTACTCCCTGAAACCCATGACGACACTCTGCCATACCCACCATCACACATTGGCCGTGACTGCGATACAACCCATAGTATATCCCAACAGTGGTACTACAGGGATATGCATCTAATGCACATGCCACACATGTAGCGGGGTGTTGCATTGTCATGCCTCACCTATGGGCAGCAACAACAATGTCTGTACTACTGTGTGGCAATGGGTATTGTAATAGAAGTATGTGGTCTCGGAATGCTGTACCCTACAGATATACGGACATGCACAAATACACACACATGCCAGAACACAGTGGGTATCCCATGCCTATCAACCCATTTGTACAACACTGCTGTGCTGGTACTGCAAGGCTCATGTAGCCGGTATGGGGAGGAGCTTAACACAGTACATGTAATGTCCCATACAGCAGCAGCCACAACTGACTATGGCAATGGGTGTTGTGTTGGTTGTGAAGGCACTCGTGGAATTTCCAAGTACAGGTGTGCTATACTCAGTCACGCATACGTACACATGTCAGTACAGGGGTGCATCACTGCAGGTGGTCATAGCTGTGTGCCTAGCTATTGTCCAAGGAGAGATGGATTGTGTGTACAGTGGTATCCTGCCACCTGCCAGTTGGCAGCAGGCAATCTATCGACAGACACTACTGTGGTGACCCTCAGGGTGAGAATGACATGCATCAGCCAATCTTCCAGGTGCCTCCTGCACAAAGCCACTGATCAAGTTGACATATATGCAACATGCATTACAACACATGGTTAGTGCCTGTGATGGAGACCTGTACCCAAGCATGTTCTGTTGACTGTGGTAGTGTAGTAGAGGTACCTGTGGCATGTAGTGCGTACAGGGTGACATCTCCTATATGTGCCAGTTCTTACACAACTGGCCAGACATGTCAGTGTCAATCATGCTTAGGTTGCCTGTACATATCCCAACTGGATACCTGCCATCTGCACATCTGAACAGGGAATGACAGTCATCAGCTTGGCAAGTAGCTAAGCAGTAGGATGAGTGTGTTGACAGATAGATGTTTGACAACAATATGTATGTCATAACTACATGTCAGAAGCCCTCACTAACATGAACTGTACAGACGGTAGTCTACAGTTACATTCCACAAGTCGGATCATCACTCAGTAAGGGGTATATACTGTGATACAGCTCACACCGCAGGGATACAACAGGGAGGCCTCAGAGTCCGGCTATGCCTGCAGGTGTGCCTGTTGTCAATACTACATTTAGCACTCTGTTCTTGCCTGGTAAGCACTGTCAACAGTAGTACTGCCATGATACACTACAGGCCAGTGTGACAGCATGCACCCTGGGCTACTACCCCTGTATGTAACACATTCACATGGATAACAGTGCTGTACAGACCTCATATATGTCTGTGTCCCACACATGGCACTCCCTGCCCTTACTACTGTAATGACAGCACATAGGCACATGTGTTGTACATGAAATTACATACACTTATTACAGATGTCATTAGCCTGCTATGTTATCAGACTGGGTGGTGTGAACTGGTTACCAGGGCTAAGCCATGCTTGGCAGGTATCAACATTGCTGCAATATAACAGTGAAGCCCAGCAACAAAATGAACAGCCCTTGCAGGTCTTGAACCCAGGACCCTGTACACTAAAGTCACAACACTTAACCACTACGCCATGACCACTGTGAAGACAGCTGTTGTTTTACCAATATAGCTGTCAATACACATATTGAGTAGTATTGAACAATTGCCTTTACTTCCACAATTGTGTAGTACTTGTTATTAATATGACTGTTGCATCACATATGTTGTTTTATCATAATGTTCACATAACAGATATATACGGTGAGATACATCTGGGAGGGTATACACATGACAGGAATATGGATATATACATATAATAGGTAGATATATGTCTACATGCACATACACATGTATACTCATACATATATCTGTATACACATCTGTATAGTGCAACATATATATGGCCATGTGTACATCTCTTCATATGTATATATAGATATATGTATATATAGCTATATATGCATGCACATCCTATGTGTACAGGCATGTCTATTTATGTGGGTATATATGTAGATATCTATAACTATATGTGCATACATATCTATTCTTATATACCTATTACTGTCAATATATATGTAGATATCCATACATATATGTGCATATGTATCTCTGTCTGTATATGTGTAGACATATATTGCTCTGCATATGTATATATCTGAGGGTTTATATGTATATATATATGCACATATACATATCCATTTATGTATGTTGATATGTATCTGTATATATATATATATATATATATATATATATATATATATATATATATATATATATATATATATATATATATATATATATATAGATATGTGGATAATTATATATACATATATGTTCACCATATGTCCTGAACATGGAGTGGAGCCCTACCTCAACCCCAATAGTCCCAATCTCTTAGTGCAGGGGGATGTCAGGTATGTATTGCAGGTATATTTGTAGACTATTTCTACTGTAATAGGGATTGTCTTCACAGACATGGCGTGTGTGGGAGGTCACATCTCCTTTTAACATGTGCATCACTGGCTAATGATAGACATCCTAAGGACATCATAGTATATTACCACTGCTATCACAATAATGCTCCTGTGGACTACAGCAGATATATGGCCAATATATGTGGACAGTCTGACACACTCTGGCCAGTCCAAAGGTATACACAAAACTCCTTAGTGCAAGACATGTGGACCAAGTCTGACAATGTGGATGTTACCAGCCATGTAGATGGGTATATCATGTAAATACTGGTATACATTTGCCCCCATAGGTTATGCATTCACACACCCTGTCTGTCCTGACACATAATAACCACTGGTACAGAGGTGCCATGACCACATACTACCCACTAGTTAGTGACAAACATCTGTACAGCATCCCACTGCTTTGTCTGACATACATAACTGTTATGGTGGCCCAGCAGCAGTACATCTGGCAAGTATCTGGACATGACATCTCACTGGGTAAGTACACTAAGGTGCTAGGCATGTAACAAAGCACTGTGTAGGCTACAGGCAGACTGCCTCAACACTGGCTTACATTTCATATGGGGGAATACACATGTACCTGCATATATAGCAGGCTCTACAGGCATGTCATGGCACAGAGTAACAGACACCTGTGTGAAAGTTCATAACCTCAACCAATGTGAACACAGTCACATATGGTAAGCTTCTGTAATATTACAGTATATGGACTATCTGATCAACACCATCCTCATATGTGTCACTCACACACTAACCCTACATATTCTGGGCCACTGCACAGTGTGCTCCAATGCCTGTCTGTGGTATGGGACATGTGTGTGTTTGGCCCACAAACATGTAAGCCAATAGGGTAACATACAGTGGAGCAGCATGTAACATCAGATAGAAAAGGACCAAGAACAATGACATCTACTACAGTCTGTACACATGCCAAGGTACATATTCACAATACACACACTATCGACAATCACCATAAGTACACAGACCTCAGTACTGTACACACAACCATAGAATGCTCAGGTTATATCCTCAAATATAATTCCTACTCTACATAATGTGTAGCAGTCTGGTATCTCACTGACTTATCAGATATGATGTAAATAAATATGGTGTACAGAACATATGTACCTCTTACTGCATGACACATGTACAAAGGTTAACAGAGTTGTGGCTGGAGACACAAACACAGGGCCAATATTGACATGTTGCTGTGATAACCTCACACATTTACTGTTGCAACAGGGTTTGTTGCAACATATGTCCTATGAGGGATATAAAGTCAGTAACTCTCATAGCTGTCACCATCTACTGACTGTAATACACATGCTGCTGCATAAGCAAAGCAGGTATAAGTCTCCACATCCACCAGAGGTGGAGTGAGTGAGGCAGACAGAGGCAAAGATAAGTCAGGGAGGGGTGGGAAAGTAAAACTTAAGCATGTTTGTGTCACACACCTACCAGTACAGGGTATCAAACCCCTGACTGACTATGTATTGCTATAACGTCTATGGAATTATTGGATGCACCACATAGGTTACATGTTGAGGAGCCCTCCAAATGTAAATGTGATGGTGAGTGACATCTGCATCAGTGATATGGTAGCTATACGGTAGGTGTAGTACACATGCCTGTCCGCATGAACAGGTGTCAGAGTCAACACTTTCTGAGGGACCCACACACATCGCCACACTTGGCAGGGTCAGGAATACATTTCATCACTAGTTAGACTGACACAACACAGTACTGTGCAGGTATCACGAGCACCACAGGGGTTATACAGAGGCTATATGGGCAAAGGATATGTGGAGGTGTCTGACATCAGACAGCATGCTTCAGTATGTCAATGGGGGTTGTAGTGAGTGTGAATGTGGTCACAGGCATCATACACCACACATACAGACACAGAGTGCCAGTACTGACATGCATGGGTGCATTGCTTCACAGGTGTGCAGTGGTCGACTGTACCAGACAGCTATACAAGGCTAGGTGATGGGTATACCTTGGCATCAGGCCACATGACAATGGCCTGCAGTGTGGCTCAGGGGTGTAGTGTCTGGATTTGCCCACACAGGTGGGTATTGTATTCACCATCCAGTCACCTGGGTAACTATTGTGTGTGGCCATTGGTGTGCATTGCTTGCCATGTATGTGTTCCGTAGTCCATGACATGGATGGTGTCTGGGATGTGCACACGTCCCACATGTATGTACAGTGACATATGGAACTGTACCTGGGGTGTCTGGCCCATGATGTATACATAGATTATCATCAGATGTGCCAGTCCAGGCCTCATGTGGCAGGAACTGTTAATGGACAGCAGGGTGACCTTGCACCTACATTGATAGCATGATAATGGTATTCCCTGGTTTCAATGGCATCTGTCCATACAGGGCATGTGTTTCAGGCATGGTATGTCCTTTGTGGGTCACATTTGCTGGCACCACTGGTGTTGCAGGTGTCCAGTGGGAAACATAGGGAAGGTGCACTGTCTGCATGTACATGCCTACTGGACTGATGGACAGGGTGTCATGCCCTCTGTAGCCCACTGCAATCACACCATGGTTACTATCAGTGGGCAATATGCAGGGTACTACCAACATAGCGGCTGTTGCCTAGGCAAGTGTGTGTGTGTGTGTGTGTGTGTGTGTGTGTGTGTGTGTGTGTGTGTGTGTGTGTGTGTGTGTGTGTGTGTGTGTGTGTGTGTGTGTGTGTGTGTGTGTGTGTATGAGACATGGGTTGAGAGTGCTCTCTGGGTAATACAAGGGTTGCTAACTTTGTTTGCCTGGCCTTGATGTCACATATAGGGGTATGGATTTGCACCCCAGCCTCTTGGCTATTTCACATCTGTTATCACTGTATGATGGACATTGTGATAAATGATAGGGCCAACATATAAGAAATTTGCAAAACCTGCTCCACATTGAGTCCAGTTGTCACACATTCACAGCCACCTCCACACAGGATACAAATGACAAACACACACACACACACACACACACACACACACACACACACACACACACACACACACACACACACACACACACCTGCCATGTCTGGGATTAGAACTCCTACCTAACTAGTTTATTATACTATAGCACTACGCAGTTATAGGATACACCACAAAGATTACTGGAGTACTCCTTCCCCAAAGGTGTATTTCACAGTGAATGACATCAGCAGCATTGCCAAAGTAGGGCATTTGAATTGTAGTGTGTGTGACTAGCCTCAAAAGCATTGCTCCCTACACAGATATAGAAACACACACAAAAACATCCACAACTGCCATGTGTGGGAATAGAACCCTACCAGGGTTCTATATCACACTACAGCATTACACTGTTATAGGATGCACCACAGGGATTACTGGAGTACTCCTTCCCTAAAGGTGCATTTCGCAGTGAATGACATCAGCAGGATTGCCAAAGTAGGGCATTTGAATTTTAGAGTGTGTGACTAGCCTAAAATGCATTGCTCCCTACACAGACATAGAAACACACAAAAAAAAATCCACAACTGCCATGTGTGGGAACAGAACCCCTACCAGAGTTCTATATCACACTACAGCATTACACTGTTATAGGGCACGCCACAGGGATTACTGGAGTACTCCTTCTCCAAAGGTGTATACACACAGTTGCCATGTCTAGGATTAGAACTCCTACCTAACTAGTTTACCACACTACAGCAGTACGCAGTTATGGGACACACCACGGAGATTACTTGGCTACACCTTTCCCAAAGGTGTATTTCACAGTGAATTACATCTGCAGCCTTGCCAAAGTAAGGCATTTGAATTGTAGTGAGTGTGACTAGCCTAAAAAGGATTGCTCTCTACACAGACAGGAACACAGACACACACACACACACACACACACACACACACACACACACACACACACACACTCGCCATGTCTGGGGATTAGAACTCCTACATAACTAGTTTATCACACTATAGCAGTACGCAGTTATAGGATGCGCCACAGAGATTACTGGGGTACAACTTTCCCAAAGGTGTATTTCGCAGTGAATGACATCAGAAGCCTTGCCAAAGTAGGGCATTTGAATTGTAGTGTGTGTCACTAGTCTAAAAAGCATTGCTCTCTACACAGACAGAAACACACACACAAGCACACACACACACACACACACACACAGTTGTCATGTCTGGGGTTAGAACTCTACCTAACTAGATTATCACACTGCAGCAGTACACAGTTATAGGACACGCCATGGAGATTACTGGGCTACACATTTCCCAATGGTGTATTTCAAAGGGGATGACCTCAGCAGGCTTGTCATAAGTAGGGCTATGGGGAGGGCAGTGTGTGTGCATGGGCCATAACCCATTCATCTAGAGGTTGATATGCCACATGCCGGCACACACAGGATTATATTCCACAGGTATGTGTATACAGCTGCTAGATGACTACTACCTTGTACAGTCATGTTGCACAGCTAGCACTTGCACCACATAGTCTGTAATACGGATGGATAGCGGTGGCTAATGTCTACAGTGAGTGAAGTTTACACCTCATGTGGTTGTAGCCATTTGGCTGTGTGCTGGGTGGGACAGGCCTCATAATGGATGGCTCCTTGTCACAGTCACTCTCTTCCACACATCTATGTACGTCTACTTTTGGCTTATTATAGTGTGTTGTCCTTGGATATATGTCTGTATTCCTATCCACTGTGTGTGCAAAGCATGACTGGTGCATACTGAGGAGTGTATGCACTAACATCTGCAACTTCCAGATATGTATGGTCCACTGTTGTTTACAGACATGGGCTTCATTTGTTTAAGTGTGTGAGCATGCCCAGTATGACCTTTCAGTATGTTGTTGTCTGACATTGCCTTCATTTCTCTTTGTCCGACATTGCCTTCATTTCTCTAAGTGTATGAGCATGCCCAATATGCCCTTCTGTATTGAATGTGTGGATCTATTCCAGGTAGTTTGTACTCCAGTGCAGACCTTTTGTTGTACACCTACAGGTAGCAAACTGTTTCTGCAGGGTATCTGTCGATAATTTGGCAATATGGGGACAAACTATGCAGAGGATAGTCTGTACTGTAGGTGATTGTGTCTGTCCTGCTTCAGCTGTATGGTACTGCTGTTAGCAGAGATATTCAGACATGTGAACTGTTATACACTGTGATGTTTTCTGTCCTCATGTACTGTCGGGTGAACATTCTTGCTCACAGTGATGTCTTGGGGGACTTGGGTGACTGCAGCTGTGTCTGGTATTGTGGGCAGACACCTACATATTCATGGTAAATTATGCCATTCTGGAGGGGGAGCTACAGACACTTGCTGCTGGGTCTGTGTATCCAGTTCAGCACCTTGTTACAGTGCTGGCAGAGGATCCCATATGTGCACATCCATCGACATGACAGTATGGCCTTATCTTGCTGTGGCAATACCTCACAGTTGCACAGATTCGCACAGGTTACCCAGAGGCAGGGGCCATGAGTCAGGGCATTACCCCTATTGTGGTGTATGGGCAGGTATGTAGCCAACCATTTATGTGTTTGCAGCCAGAGATAGTGTGAGCACACAGCTTTGTGTCGGAACTTGTACATTCCATGCTGCCCATGCTCCCACCCACCCCATTATTCTATCCTCTTCCATACATTATGCATACATTTTCTGATACTTTCCCTAAGGTTATCACCCCATCACAGCTGTGTGTTAGTGTTGGTCCACAGTTCATGCAGTGGGACATGGTGGACATGTTACTGTGGTTTGTCCACATAGCCTTGCATATGGCTTATGTGGAGTGTGTTATGTTGTTATTTGAGTGTCCATGACATAACATTCATTGGCAGTACATGTGAGACACAGGCCTTTGGCAGAGAGCTGTGGGCCATTAGGTGTTACTGCGGGCCAGATGTGGCATGTCATTACATTCTGTCAGTCCTACAGTCTCAGACCACCATACAGTACATTCCCCTGGGGTGACATGGTAGGTGTGATAGGTGTTCATGCCAATACCTTCTATCAGTCTTGATCAGGTGGTGTGGATGCTGGCAGGGTGCTACCTACAGCTAGGGACACACCTGCATGGGACACCTGCACTACATGCTGCATTCTTTCGCTATTGCCGTATACAGGTGTGGTAATATTGTACCCATTCTCCACAGCAGGGATATGACCATAGAGGTACCTGTGGGCGGTGTTTGCATGAGCTGGGTGCATGTGTGCTATGGACACTACTTGCATCTGACACACAGATATGCATGGGGCACATTCCAGTTATGCTGGCATGTGAAGGTACATCAGTCCTACCTCCTTTTGATCTGCAAGTGTTTGGGCAGACAACACCGGTATCCCCTACTACAGGACCAGATAATGTAATGCATACCTGTATGCACAATTCCAAGGGTGTCTCCATTTCACAGTGACACAATATATACTGTATGTCTGGGGTACTTTCCCCTGTGTACTGCTTGTAGCCCAACAGCCATGCCATGTCAGTCTTTCAGATGGTGACGCATATTACCATCATACATTTACAATGGCTTACTGCTAGCATGTGTTATACTGGTGGGAATTGTCTTTGGCACTGCAGTTGTGAGGGCTTGACACTGTCATCAGCAGTAGCGGGCAATGGCCACCAGGTCTTACCTCAACATGCATACATGCATACTGACCATTCTCATACAATGTGAAACACACACCAACCTAACACACACATACCTGCATATTGTTCAAATGCTACAACCTATCCTGCTTCCTTGGCCACCTCTGGGCATCTGTGTTCCACTGGTATTATATCTACACATACATGTTACTACATGTTGTGGAGGGACACACCTGACTGTGACGACGTGTGTACACTGGATTGGGGGGGGGCACACCAGACCATTACTACATTTCTAAATAGGTTTGGGGGGGAGCACACCTGACTGTTACTACATTTCTGAGTAGGGTTGGGGGAGCACACCTGACTGTTACTACATTTCTATGCTGAATTGGGGGAAGGGGCACACCTGACTGTTGCTACATGTCTACATAGGAGTGGGGACACACACACCTGACTGTTACTACATTTCTGCACAAGGTTGGGGGCACACCTATTTCTACATTTCTTCACAGGATTGGGGGGGGACACCTGACTGTTGCTACATTGCTACATTGTCTACATAGGAGTGGGGGGGACACACCTGACTGTTACTACATTTCTACATAGGATTGTGGGGGGGACACCTGACTGTTTCTACAGTTCTACACAGGGTTGGGGGGCACACCTGACTATTTCAACATTTCTTCACAGGATTGGGAGCACACCTGACTGTTTCTACATTTCTACGCTGGATTGGGGGAAGGAGCACACCTGACTGTTGCTACATGACTACATAGGAGTGGGGGGACACACCTGACTGTTACTGCATTTCTACATAGGATTGTGGGGGGGACACACCTGACTGTTTCTACATTTCTACACAGGGTTGGGGGCACACCTGACTATTTCTACATTTCTTCACAGGATTGGGGGGCACACCTGACTGTTTCTACATTTCTACACAGGATTGGGGGTCACACCCCACTGTTACTACATTTCTACACAGGATTGGGGGTCACACCCCACTGTTACTACATTTCTACACAGGATTGGGGGTCACACCTGACTGTTACATTTCTACACAGGATGGAGGGCACACCTCACTGTTACTACATTTCTACACAGGATTGGGGGGCACACCTGACACTTGTACACATTTGCTATGCCCGTACTGGTATGTCAGGTACTCCATTTCATTCTGTATTCTAACCTATCATGTTGACTAGAGGCATATCATTATACTACAGGTCTTAGCTTTGATTGACCTACATATTAGCGTCTGACTTCCTACCCTTCAGAACTAACAGCCCACTGCCTGACTTGCTGTAGTCTGTCTGTGAAGGCCTGGGGGGGGGTAGGTTACCTATAGGCATCATTCAGAGGCCATAGCACAGCCTTTGTTTATGTTTGTCTACACCTGTCCTGCTGCTTGAGACTGTTGTTGGGTATGTGAACCTCCCTGACTGGCATGTGTGAGTCATATAGACACACATGTGGCCAGCACATTTCCTGCAGTGGGTTTTGTTGCCCTGTGTAGTACTGGCTACTATGGTGACACCAGTATTTGTTACAGATCTCATGGTGCCACTATAGGTGTCTATAATCTGCTGGCATACCGTTCAGCCACCCAATTCCCTTGCATGCTCACATCCATACCATAGATACAGGTAACAACACATTCTACTCCATTCAGAAATTGGTAGGTTGAGTGACTGACCTTGTGGGTGTGCCAGTATTGAGGATGGTGCTGGAGGACTGCCTATGTCAGATGCACACAGTACACTCCCTATATATGGTTGAGCACAGGTAGTGTCATGTTTGGCATCCCTTTTACTGTATGTGCGAGACAGAGAGAGGTGTCATTCCCTGGGTTCCTACTGTGTCAGTGTATGTGCTATGCATTGCCTCTTTGCCAAGGCCAAGGCATACCGGGTATGCCTCCATCTGCCTACTGGGGCAGGCTCAGGTTGTTCCTCCTCCGAGTCTCTCTGTGCCTGTGTAAGCCTTGGCATTGGTGGGGGGCTGTGTGGCCCTGCCTCATGCTGTTGCTGCTGCAGCTGTTTCCGCAGGATCATATTGTGTAGCATGGCACATACAATGACAATTTGAGTACCTGTAGCTGATGAGCCCTCCAAGGCTCCACCAGATGTGTCCAGGCACTGGAACGGTGACTTGAGCATCCCAAACACATGCTGTATTATAAGTCTGGTCTGTGCGTGTGCCTCATTATGGCGTTCTTGTTTGGGTGTGTGTGCATTTCTGATGGGTGTCATCAGCCACGGCTCCAGTGCATAACCAGCATCCCCTCTAGGTGACTGTAAGGGATGCCCCCACTGGCAAATTTCTGGTACTGCTGCATCAGATGCCAGATGTGGGAGTCATGATAGCTTCCAGGGCAGCCAGCACACACATTCATTATAATGCCCTAGGCATCACACACAACCTGGCAGTAGATGGAGGGGAAGCCCTTGCGGTTGATGTAAACCCTACCCTGCTCACCTGGTGGTGCTTTGATACATATGTGCATACAGTCTATAGCACCCACTACCTCAGGGTATTCTGCTATTTGGTGGAAGAGACGCATATTTCTGGCCAACACCTCATGTGTGTTGAGGAAATATACGTGCTCACCAGGATGTGCTGACATGGCATCCAGGAACTGGTGGAATACTCTGGATGCTGATGCCTGTGAGATCACCATGATATCCCTAGTTGGGTTTTGGGAGGTACCTGTGGCTAGTATTCCTAGGCCTACACATACCCTGGTATCTACTGGAATGGGTTCCCCTCTGTTAGTTCAATGTGTCAGGCGTGACTGGCACAGCTCAACAATTTGGTGTAGGAGGTCCCTGTCCACCCTATAGTGCTCCACTATCTCCAGCTCATGTAGCCCCTGGTAGGTTATCCTGGGTCTGTACACTCTTCTCCGTCTCCTCACTGTGGGTTGGTCGACAGCATTCCCATCCTCACCACCCTCAGCATCTTCCACATGGTGTTGTATGATAGCTGCTGCAGCCCCTATCATTTTGTTATTTTGTTTGTTAAAAGTTCCCCGCTTGTATACATCAGTGGTGTAGAGTATGGGAAAAACCAGAGCGAAAGGTGTTTGCATATTTTATAGTAGTGTTCTAGGCCAGGCTGGTCTGCTGCCTGTGTAATTGGCTGATTCTGATACATTTTACCTGCCAGCTATGCTTGTTCTCCTAGATTACCTTCCTACTGCTGTTTTCCCTTCCCATTGCCTTCCTGTTTAAGCTCAGGAGCACACCGCACCAACACAGTGCTCAAATGTGCACAGAGCTTTTACTTTTTTTTTCCTTTAAAACCCAGTGCATGGCGTGCATACTCACTTAGGCAATGTAAAGAGTGCTAGGCAGCCTCGACATACCCCTTTGCTTAGCTGTGCTAAGCTAGGTGCATACCCAAGCCACAGGGCTCCAATCTGCTTACAGTATGCCTGACACCCCCCCCCCATGATATCAGGTAACTCCTAGGCTTGCACCAAGCTATTCCTGCTCTTACACTGTTGGGAGCTGCCTAGCATGCAGGGAAAATCTGGGATTCACTATCATTCCCCTCATTTGCATAGGATTGTCTGCTAATGCATAGTTACATGTCCCACACTGAGCCTCCCCCCTTAGCAAACACTATTCACTGGCCATGTTGTCTTCTGCCTGCCATTGAGTATAATGACAGAATAGTAATTTTGGTTAGAATGCTTATTTTGGGGGGGGGTTGTTATTTTCCCCCGATCCCATTTGCGTGCCGCTGCCCTACACTTAAACAGCCGAGATTGGCTAAAAAATAAATAAAAGTTGATTTTTTTTTTGCAAGTGTTTTCCATGCCAATGGCCTTATAATTGGCCATTGGCATGCTTTATACATGATATCCACCCTTTATTTGGAGCTGTCATGGCTCTGTTTTGTAATTTGCAGAAATGTACTCAGTTACTGGTGGAGTACATTTCTGCAGCTTACACTAGTCCTGCACGGCCAGTTTCCAGCTTTCTAGATCACAAATTCACTTAATTTGCATGGATTTCTCCTGCAAATGGGCAATTTGCATACAGGGGCTGAGTCCATGCAGGACTAGTGCAGGAGCACTTGTGCACACCCCTACAGGTTATTCCTGGATCGCACTGCCTGTGCCCCAAGTGTGGGGTCCCTTAAATTGTGCTTAGCTGCTTGGAGAGCACCTCAGCTGGGCTTTCTACAGCATTTGTCACTTTAACTAAAATCTTCTAATCCCTTATAGTCTCATACTCGAGATCCCCATTAGTATAGTCCCAGCATTAAGCTCCCAATTAAACCACATCCTTCTTCATTAAAGTAAGCAAATTTACACCTAGTATTATGGATGGTCAGTTCTCCTCCATTTCTCCTGCCAGCCTGATTGACATGGGTATCCTGAGGCAGTGTAGCAATTGCCTCATGTACACGGACAACCCACTACTCCTAAACCACTCAAGCTCAATTTGTTACAGATGCATATACACTAAGAATTTGGAAACCTTGCTCTCTCGTTCACAGAACAATGACACTGAACAGGTTGTCAGCCCACACACTACACCTACTGCATAAACCACACTCTCAACACATAAACCATCATACACTGAAGTACTCACCAGCAATTTACCTAATCAGAGACCTTTGAAACACAAACATGCTACACCTAATACAGAAACTACAACACTCAATGCATATAAAACCTCAAGCACAAGTGTCTCATCAAACAAGCCCCTAAGGCAAAGCACATCTAAACCAAATGTTTTGGTCATAGCACCACCATAATGAGACACACAGATGCCCCACTCACCAGGCTAGACAAGAAGAAGGTTACAGTTAGCTGTCTGTCAGGTGCCAGGATCCACCAGATCACACACATACTCAAGTTTCTCCACAACAAGTACCATTATGACTCCTTTGCAGTTCATGTTGGTGTAACTGACCTGGGACATACCTCACTAGACTATATGACTGAGCTCTCTGAATATGTGCCTCAGGTAGGTATGTTCCTAGCCTTGAGCAGCATGCTTTCTTCACATTAGATTATACCACAATAAAAACAAAAAATGATTTCAACAAATGGCTTAGTTTCTGGTGTCATTCTAAGGGGATCCAATACCTGTCAGCCTGGGTGACATGATAGATAGACCAGGCTGCTTTGTCAGAAATAGTCTTCATCTGTCACCTCTGGGATTCTGGTTACTGTCTAAGGGTCCTGTCTCCCACATATTGCCTTTTGAAGGCAATGTCGCAACAACAAAATTCCCAATGTAAAAATATCTTCAAAAAGCAACCTCAAGGTTATGTTGCTAAACACTAGGAGTCTGAACCTAAAACTGCACTCACTGGAAGCAGCCCTCACCTTAAAAGATGCTGACATCTGTGCAGTCACAGAGACTTGATTTAAGGCCATGGAAAGCATCCTGTCCATACTGGATTATAATGCCTTCAAGACATTCAGAACACAAACTGAAAGTACAAGAACTAAATGAGGTGGAGTATAATATTCATCAAAGCTAATAAGATTGGTTAAACAAAACAATTCATTTGAACTAATCCAGGTCCAGCTGACTGTAGGTAAAACCCTTCTCCAAGTTATTGCCAGTTATAGGTCCCCCTCCATGAACCATGATACCCACATTGCATACTTAGATCTACTTGAATCACTCAAGATACAAACAAACAACCTAGTTTTAGGTGACTTTAACTATCCATCCATAGACTGAGTAAATTATACATGTACTAACATACTTGCCCAAAGGTTCTTGGACTTTAACTCCAATGCTTTGGACCAGTTGGTTGACACCCCACAAGGGGCCCAAACATTCTGGATCTGGTGCTCACTAACATGGGTGATAGTTATGCCACCCCATGTGTGCGGCCTTCCCTACTGAGGTCTGATCATAAATCAGTCTCATTAGAAGTAACAATAACATCTGACCCCCCCCCCCCCATTAGCAGCAACTAGACTAAAAAGCTTCTCCAAAGCAAATTGCAGCCTAATATGTGAAAGCATTGATAGCTTCATAGCCTCTGCCCTCACTGATGGCATCAACACCTATACTGGTGCAGGAGATAGATATTCAGTTTAGAGAAATTAATGAAATAAGGCATAGAGTAATTTAATGGAGACCAATGTCACAGAATTGTTGCTGTAACCCCCCCCCCCCCACCAGCTCCAGTTTTAACAGGCTTCCTATAGCATGAAAGACCAGATAATTTGGCTAAAATAAAATCCAATACTTATTGAAAGTGCTAACATTTCAACATGAATATTTCTGTCAACAACAAATTATACTTTGAGGGAAGTACTGCTCATAGTAATTATATTACACCTCATCTTCCTGTCCTGTTGTGTGTGCTAATATATAACCTGCCATATTCACAACATCTAATGGAATATTTTGCTCTTGCTAGAGCTCAGAAAGGAATATGTGTCACACCGGGCAGGGCACAATCGCATATGGTATCTCCCCTTTAGCGGTTAGGAACTATGTGTTAAAGTTAATCACTGATGACCAAAAAAGTTGGATGTGGAATAAATAACTGTACACATTGGCCCAGGATTAGAAAGTGCTGACCCTAAAATAATCAGTAATATTATAAATATCGCATATAAGAAGTGTCTATCTGAACCCCAGCCAAGTTATCTCATAACGTCAACCAGATTCTTACTGTATTTTAAATGTCACTGAAAAAGTCTCCATTATCTTACAAAAGAGCATCAACCAGCAAAGCTGTCTGTATGCCACTCCCACCAATGTTAGCTGAGACAATGCTTGTATGCTACTCCTGCCAATGTTAGCTGAGACCATGCATCCGTGCCGAGCAGAGCACAGAGGACTAAAGCTCTAACAAGCAACTCCGATTTGATTTATGATATCATTTGGTAATAACCTTGATAATTCTGTTCCAGAACATAAAAACCTTGATAATTCTGTTCCAGAACATAATCAGCCATATCCTTGACTATGATGTAGTCACAGAATGAGCAAAGACATTTTTTGTGATTCATTACCTGGCAAATGCAATACAGTAGAAAGACAGAAAAATGAAAGAAAGAAAGGTTGTTAACAGATTGAAAAGTATGCAAGAATTGTACCAAAGTACATTTTCATACATTGCTCTGAACCCCCATCTTGCCAGGCCCATGTTTCTTCAACCTGCATTTTGCATGACAATGAGACCTTGAATAGCTTTTTTCCATCCATTTCAAGCACACACATACACACACATAGGCACACACACTATCTGTCCTTATCACTGCTTCCTAAATGGATACCTAAAGCACTGAGCTGTGCTAACACCTATTCATGCTTTTCTGTAGCTGTGCATTTCTGCTGTGCACTGTAATGGATATGCTGCAGCAACTTAGTCAAAGCCGAAAGGAAGATATCTTTAATAGAAGTTACTGATTAATAATGTGCATTCTCTAAACGAAGCAGCAATGCACTTTGTACATATGATAAGCAAATGTAATAATGTGGGTGCTGTAAATTACAGAATAACAAAGCACTGTTATGTGCTGTTACTGTTATACTAGTTTTATTTTTAAGACAGGACCCAATCTAAAGCAAATATTTGAAAGGAGTGATGGCAACGGGAACATGGAGAGTCAGGGATGGGGGACCAATAAATGTGAATGGTGTAAACAATGCCCTTATATTTTGGAGTCAAAAAGTATTACTTTAGAAAATTTCTTAAAATCTAAGTTAACATTTATAAAAGGGAACTGTCAAACCAGCAAAGTGATATATTTAGCCAAGTATTCATCCTGCACAGCTTTTTACGTAGGTAAAACCGACCGGGCACATATTTTTAAAGTATATTTTATATAAGTAGGGCATATTAAATCTTTTTAGATCATTTCACTTTATAACTATTCTTTTAGATTATTTCACTTTATAACTATTTATTCACATTTTTAATTGAATAATTGTGGTTGACATTTAATTATATTATGTAAAAAAGGGGAGAGGTAACACTTGTAAACCAGATTATGAAGAAGTCCAGTGTGGATATGAATGAAAGCGCTTATCTGAAAGTGTTTACTTCACTGTGAATAAAGTCTTTGAACTCATCTTTTTCAAAGTGTTTTTTTTTTTGGGGTATCTATTACAATTCCCTATACATGGATATCAACTTCCATTCCAGCCCATTGTTCCAATACTATGTTATTGTGAGTCAAGTTTGAAAATGTAAATTCATTTTCTACCTTGGATAATGTCACAAGAGAGACATCATATATTTTCCTTGATTTTATGTCAGAGTCCAGGTGAGGTTTAGCAAAAGAAAGTTTGTATATGAAGCTTTTAATTTACAGCTATTAGGTTCCAGTGTATATTTTGTACACTTGTATTTTCAACCAAAAGGGGGAATATCCTCTTATTGTATACTAATGGCTGTAAAGTCTACAGTAAAGTGGGTTTGGGAGGGTGGCCTAATGGTGAAGGTGTTTGCCTTACAAACACAAGGTGCAGGGTTTGAGTCTCACAAGGGATAATTGGCTAGGCTTAAAATGGCCCACAAGGACAATTAGCCTAGTACTAATCTATGAATCTATGAATCTGTATGCTACTACTCTGTAATGTCTCTTTTGTAAAATTTTCTTCTCTGTGTAAACTTATGGAGTTTTTCTCCCCAGGACTCCACTGAAAATGGACACTTGTCCAGTTCGACTTTCTTGGCAAACAAATGTTCCACAGCAGAGGCTGACATGATTGTAACGAACAGCTCTTAGATTTCTCTGTAGCAGAGTCTGACGTGATTGTAATGCACACCCATTAGATTTCACTAGCAGAGGCTGACATGATTCTAATGAACAGCTATTAGATTCCAATGTAGCAAAGGCTGACATGGTTGTAATGAACAGCTATTAGATTCTACCGTAGCAGAGGCTGACATGATTGTAATGAACAGCTATAAGATTCCACAGCAGCAGAGGCTGACGTGGTTGTAATGAACAGCTATAAGACTCCACAGTAGCAGAGGCTGACGTGGTTGTAATGAACAGCTATAAGACTCCACAGTAGCAGAGGATGACATGGTTGTAATGAACAGCTATAAGATTCCACAGCAGCAGAGGCTGACGTGGTTGTAATGAACAGCTATAAGACTCCACAGTAGCAGAGGATGACATGGTTGTAATGAACAGCTATAAGATTCCACAGTAGCAGAGGCTGATGTCGTTGCAATGAACAGCTATTAGATTCCACAGTAGCAGAGGGTGATGTGGTTGTAATGAACAGCTATTAGATTCCACAGCAGCAGAGGGTGATGTGGTTGTAATGAACAGCTATTAGATTCCATTGTAGTGGAAGATGACATGTTTGAAGTGCAGTCAAAATTCAACAATGATAAATGAACTTCAGCTCAACAAAGCAAAAGCAAGGAAAAACCACAGTTCTGGACTTAAAAGAAAGAAAGAATTTCAGCTAATAGCTGAAAACAAAAAACTTCTGTTCATAGTTATACCAGTATTTAACAATTATTCAATGCAGGTGCTTTCTGTATTCCACATGTATATTATTGCTACCATAAATAAAAACACCATAAAAACAAAACAAATTAAACTGTTAAATAACAAACAATCCTCTCGTAAGACCTTCAGCTGCTACTGTGTAGAAAACAGTAATAACTCCATTAAAATAATTGGAGAGCTTATTTTTGCGAAGTGAGTGAGCTCTGATTTATATATATATATATTTATATATATATATATATATATATATATATATATATATATATATATATATATATATATATATATATATATATATATATATATATATATATATATATTTTTTTTTTAATTTAACATTTGCTTGCCAGGAAAGTTGAACTGGACAAGTGTCCATTTTGAGTGGAGTCCTGCAGAGAAAAACTCCATAAGTTTACACAGAGAAGAAAATTTTACAAAAGAGACATTACAGAGTAGTAGCACACAGATTGTAGACTTTACAGCCATTAATATACAATAAGAGGATATTCCCCCTTTTGGTTGAATATACAAGTGTACAAAATATACAGTGGAGTAGATAAGAACCTGGTAGAGCATTGCAAGATATTTTACAACTGAATAAGAGTATACAAATGTTTAAGTTTTCCATACATACATTCAAGTAAATATACATGTAAGAGTATGCATACACATATATACATATACACATATATACACATATACATACATATATATGTAATATATGTATATATATATATATATATATATATATATATATATATATATATATATGTATATATACATACATACATAGACGGACACACACATACACTCATATATAGGTTATTTCTCACACATGAATATCTATATCTAGATGGTGGTGTTTGCATTGTCCAGGACAAATGGGGTGTAGAAACAGTAAGTGGGCGAGGCTTCAGGGGGTCAATTACAGTTGCATAGATGGTTGGTGAAGAGGTATGTTTTAATTAGGCTTTTGAAGAAGAGTGTGGAGTTTTGCAGTCTGAGGTCAGGGGAAAGGTTGTTGCATATTTTTGCTATTTTATGGGCAAATAGTGATTGCCGGAGTTGTTTTTGCATGTGATGGTTTCAATTAAGGCTTTGTTGGAGGACCGAAGTTGTCTATTTGAATTGTAGAAGTTCAGCATGCTAGTCAGGTCAGGGGGGTTTCTCGGGATAGTACAGAATTAGGTGAGCTAGGCTGAGCTGATGGTACATTAATAGATTCGGAAATTCAAGACAGTCCACTGCTTGTAGGGAAAGGCAGTGGTGGGATTGTGATTTGGCATTGGTAGTGAATCTAGCAATTTTGTTGTAACAGATGGAAAGTTTATTAAGGTCAGTTTTGTAAAGATTAGTTAGAATTGGGGATGCATAAAGTAGAGTAGATAGGAGGTGGGTCCTGACTATTGCAATTCGAGATTTTGTGGTTAGATAACTTTTACAGCGATAGAGGGAACCTAGCTTTTTGTGGACTTTAGTGATGGTTGTTGATATGTGCTTTGTGAATTTGAGTTGCTGGTCAATGGTAACTCCTAGGAGTTTAGCCTCAGTGACAGGGGTGATTTGGGTTTTGCTGGTGAAAAGTATAGAGAAGGTAAGGTTGCTCGTTTTAGTAGAGTGGAATAGCATTAGTTGTGTTTTCTTGGGATTTAGTATGAGTTGTGAGTTGTTAAACCAGTTCTCTATTTCAGAAAAGGCTTCTTGGGCTTTTTGTTGGATGTTGGGTACAGAGCATATGAGAGTTGTGTCATCAGCATATTGGACTATGTCGGCATTAGAGGTAGCTGAGTGGAGTTGGTTTGTGAAGATATTAAAAAGAAGGGGTCCTAGGATTGATCCTTGTGGCACACCTAAGGAAGTTGGGAGTGGGGGGTAGAGAGTTATGCCATTTGACGGATTGTTGGTGGTTATCTAAATAGCTTTTAAACCAGAGGAGGGTGGGGTTGTTAAGGCTGAGGTTAGAGAGACAAGACAGTAATTTATTATGCGAGACTGTATTAAATGTCTTGGATAAATCTAGGAAGGTAGCTGAGACAAATTTACCTAGATTCCTGTTGGAGTTTATAGTATTGGTGAATTTGAGTAGGGCAGTGGTGGTGCTGTGGGATGGGCAAAATCCATGTTGGGTTGAGGAGAGAAGGTTGTTGGTGAGGAGACAAGAGAGGAACTGGTGATGAATACATCTTTCTAGATTCTTAGAGAGGGGTGAGAGAATTGCAATTGGTAGATAGTTGGATTGTCTAGGGAGGGGCCACCTTTGTGGAGTGGGCATGATATATAAGATTTTCCACAGGAGTGGAATAGTGTGTTCGGTGATGGATCTATTTATTAGAAGCAAAATGGGATAAGCTATAGCTGTGGATGCAATTTGGAGGTATTTGGCAGAAAGGTTATCAGCTGCAATGGTGGCTGGTTTGAGTTTGGCTAGGAGTTTTTGGATAGCTGAGGTAGGAACAGACTTAAGTGTGAAAGGTATGGTACTGATTTGGGCCTGAAGTGGTTTGGGGTGTTGGAGGAAGTGATGTTGTTTAGGAGTTTGAGTATTGAGGTGAAATAGTTATTACAGCTGGAGGCTATATCCAGGTTTGTACCGGTTATATTGGGTGCGGGAGTGGTGTTTTTTCTGGGTTGTAGGATATTTATTGTTGCCCAGAATTTGTGCGGCTTGGTACTGTATTTGTTTGGTTGAGTAATACAGTAATTTTGTTTATCAAGCTTAACCTGCTTTTTTGCTTTGTTTCGGAGATCATGAAAGGTTTGCCTAGCTGCGGGTGAACTGGTTTGGTGCCAGGTTTTCCAGGCTTTATCCCTGGCTCAAAGTAGGGCTTTTGTGGTTTTCTGGAGCCAAGGGGTGGGGTCGCTGCGTATCCTGATAGATTTTAATGGGGCTAGTTGGATGAGGATATTTAGGAATGTGGCGTTGAAGTAATCAACTACTTTGTGCAATGAAAGGGTTTTGATGGGAGACCAGTTGCAATATTCCAAGGCTCTTATGAAGGGGTCTCTAGGAAAACTTTTGTTAGACTGGGTTTGTAGAAGCGAGGGAGAGTTTATTTATTTATTTTATTTATTTTACATTTGTTGACTGGGCTAGTCCAGCTGGATATATGTCCATTTTCAGTAGAGGCCCAGGGAGAAAAGCTCCAAGACAGATACAAACAGCCAATAAGTAATTGTTACATAAAAAAACAATAAGTAGATATAGAAGATAGTATATACATTTAACAGTAAATAACATAAAACTATGTACAAAGTTTAGAGCAAGATAATATAAATATGCTAGTGGCTAAAAAATAGTATCCAGGTTCTTACTAGATGCTTATAATTGCACTACAAAGATTAAATTAGTGGAGAGAGACCAGCTAGAAAATATATTAGTAGCATTAATGATAGGTTAGTCAGGGTTGGTACAAGGGCGCAGCCAGTGTGTTTTGAGGAAGGTTTTAAGTTTATGTCTGAAGAGTGGTAAGGAAGGAAGGGAAGTAAGTTCAATAGGTAGAAGGTTCCAGTTTTTCCCAGTTGTGTTTGAGAATACAGAGTCCCCAGCCATGTTGTGAGACTTGTTGATGTTAACTAGGAGTTTATTTGAAGAACTCAAGGCATTAAGATTTTTGTAGGGGGTTATGGGGTCTGAGAGTATTGGAGTATTGTTTGGCTGGTAAAGGACCTTATGGGCAATTGTAAGTTGGTTGAGTGGAAGCTGGTTTTGAAGTTCAAGCCATCCGAGTTGCTCAAGATTCTGACAGTGATGGGTTCTGAAGGGTTTACCATGGCAAATCTGGCAATATTATGATAAGAGGTAGCAAGTTTGAGAAGATTATTTTTGGATAGGTTAGTGTATATTGATGAGGCATAGAGTAGAGTAGAGATTAGATGGGAGTGGGCAATTGTAGTTCTTGCTATTGGAGTAAGGAAGGGTTTGACTCTGTACAGGCAGCCCATTTTTCTGTTAACTGATTTTATAGTGTTGTTAATGTGGGTGTCAAAGTTAAGATTGTTGTCTATTGTAATACCAAGGAGTTTGGTGGTAGAGTCTGGGTAAATGAGGGTACCATTGTTATAAATGACTGAGATATCTATTGGTGTGGACCTACAAGTAGGAATAAAGAGTAGGAGCTTTGTTTTTTTGGGATTCAGTAGAAGGCAGCACTTTAAGAACCATGTCGCAACTATGCTAAATACTTTCTGGGTTTGGCATTGCAGTTCAGAAGCAGATTTAGCTGTGCAGATTAATGTAGAGTCATCTGCATATTGTATAAAAGTTGGAGTGGGAATAGCCAAGTAGAGATCATTAATAAAAATTGAAAACAAGAGAGGACCTAGAATGGAGCCTTGGGGAACTCCCAGTGTGACTGGCAGGTGGGATGATAGATTATTTTCCCAGTGCACCGCTTGTTGCCTATTGCTCAGGTAGGAAGTAAACCACTTTATAGATTGAGTATCCAGGGAAAGCGATTTGAGAATATTGATAAGCAATGTGTGGTTTACCATATCAAAAGCCATTGAAAGATCAATAAATAGTGCTGAAGAGAGTAAATTGTTAATATGGTTTCTATTAATGGTGTCTGTAAAGGATAGGAGGGCAGTGGTGGTACTATGGAATGACCTAAAGCCATGTTGGTCCTTAGCTAGTAAGTTGTGTTGAGTTAGATGGCCTATTAGCTGATGATGAATGCATTTTTCCATTATTTTTGCTAAGGGGGATAGAAGGGCTATGGGACTATAGTTAGAATATTCATTGGAGTTGCCACCTTTGTGTAGGTATTTTATGTTTTTGCCTAAGGATAAAAGTGGGGCTGTGGTCACTCAGAGAGTATGGTAGGGTGCCACATTGATGGGCAGCATTTGGTTGATCTGTGAGGATCCAGTCAGGCATAGATTCTCTTTTTGTGGCCTTATCAATGTGTGTGGGAGTATCTATAAGTTGGGTGAAGTTATGTAGGTTAATGTGGTGGGTGGGGGTGGGAGAATGGATGGAGTTCCAGTCAATGTTTACATCACCTAGCATGATAGTTTCTTGAGGAAGGGAGTATGAGGCGCAGTGAAGTATGGATTCTAGGGTGGTTAGGTTGTCATCCGGGGGTATACAGATAGCCAGTAGGTTTAGGTGCTTATGTTGGTTAAGACAGAGCTTTGCAAATAGAGTCTCTGCATTGTTGAAGTTGGGGGAAACTTTTTGGAGGAGTTGGAGTTGTAGGTTGGTTCTGTGAAGTAGAGCTAAGCCTCCGCCTCTTTTATGTAGCTCATCTGCCCTGAGAATGTTATACCCAGGTGGGGTGATGGAATTATCTTTAAGATGTGGTTTAAGCCATGTCTCTGTGATGAGAATAATATCAGAGTTATATAAGGAGATGGCAGCATGAAGGTCTTCTATTTTATTCATGATACTGTGGGCATTCATATTTAGTATCATAAGTCAGTGGGTTTGTGCTTAGCGGGATAGTAATGTGTGCATGGCTTATTAGCAGAGGTTGTTGGCCGAGTTGAGGTGAATATCTCCTCCTAGTATTCGCTGGGTAGTTATACAGGTAATAGTTTTTAGGTATGGGACGATTAGGTAACAAAATTATAGACTTGGTTGCTTTTTAGATGGATAAAAGTGGTACATGGGAGGGGCATGGTATATGGGGAAGTTGGGTGTATATGGTGGGATATATGCTTGCGTGAGTGGGGGTGATAGTAATGTTATGGGTTAGGGTGGGGGATTTGGGGTAGATACAGTGAATGATTGTGAAAAGATAAGAGGTGCTGATGGTGGCTATGGAGAGGCAGGTGAATAGGGAGGTTAATCCCAGGAGGGTATAGTGGAGATGAGACTGGCGGTAATGAGACATAGTGGGAGTGAGGTTGTGGAGTTAGAGGAGGTATTTATATTTGGTGAGGGTATGAGTTGTGTGAGTAGGAGCTATGGGTGTGGATATTGAACTGGTAAGTGGGCTGGAGTGGTGGGAAGTTGGGCGTGTGTAGATGGTGCTGATGGATGTAATTATTGGATAATGGGTGGATGAAGGGAAAATCTTAGTAAAGGAGTTTACCTATAAATTCAGAGTATGTAGGGAGTGGGTGGGAATTGGGGGCAGGGTAGAGGAGCGGAGTGAGCCTGTAAGGGAAATGGAGTGGGATGATCCAATGTGCAATTCAAAAATAAACTATCAGTTGCTCAGAAGTCACATCTATAATGTTAGTATTTCTTTTGTTGCCAATGCTTTTTTTAAGGAGTGAAATATAGATATATGCGTATGTGCATATATATATATATATATATATATATATATATATATATATATATATATATATATGTGTGTGTGTGTGTGTGTGTGTGTGTGTGTGTGTGTGTGTGTGTGTGTGTGTGTGTGTGTGTGTGTGTGTGTGTGTGTGTGGTTTCATTTTATAACACTGAAATACTGAAATATCACAATACTGAAACTCAGAACACTGAAACCAAAATCCTAAAAGTTAAAAATCCTGAAAACCCAAAATACTGAATCTCAAAATACTGAAAACACAGAACATACCATATACTGAGTTTAAACAAGATAAATCATATTACTTTCCACCAAGTGCAATCTTGGAGTTGATATAGTTAAGTAGCAGGGGGTGTGGGGTGCGCAGCCCCCTACATGGAGGATGCAGGGGGGCTTGGCCCTCTTCTTATATTTGAAGGAATGTAATTAGGTTGTTGTTTACAGTCAGTATATGTATCTTATCTGTTTTCAGCATTTTGACATGCAGGATTTTGAGTTTTCAGGATTTTGATTTTCAGTATTTTGAGCTTTCATATTATGAAGTTTTCTCATTTTTCAGTGTTTTGATATTCCAGTATTATGAAGTGAAACCATATATATAGCTAGATAGATAGATATACATATATAAATATATACACACACAAACACACATCACAACTTCATCAGGCTTACAATAAAATACTATAAAACACTTTTAAAATATAGTGAACATATCAGATGATGCAAATGTTCAATAATCTTGCTTACAATTCTGAAATTATTACTTATTCAACCAGGAACATAATCACAAAAATATTATATGCACATATTTTTGCATAAAAGCTTATAAAACAGCTCATCTGAAAATATGTGGAAACTACTCAAAAATATGTTAAGCGCAAATGTTAAAGCAGCTAAAATACACATAAATTGCAGGTTGTATGCTATTTTTTTTTTTAAATACTTTCCCTTCAGAATACATTAAAATGTAAAACCTAATTCAAGTGCATGTGTCCAGAAGTATCTTGCATATTTGCTATTTATACTCTGTTAACATATATTCTGTGTGTCACCAACCCAGTACCAGTAAAAACTTGTTCAACCACATAAAAATACATTATTTGAAAATGCCACATGCAGCACGGTGACTATAAACCACATAAACAATTTTTTTTCTTTTTAGCATGTAAACATGCTCAAATATTCTATTTCTGACTTATTTTTGCATTTCAGAAAATATTTATTACCAGAAAAGTAGTGTGGGTATGGGGGACCACTATGGCTTCCAGATGTGCAGTATGGTGATGTGGTATTTGGAGCATGCTTTGGTATATGACTGAAGACTGGTGACATATTTTATAATAGTATAGTTATATAGATAAGTTATTCATTGTGAGATGATACAATTGATAATTTCTTGTACTTTATCAATGTTTGTCTAGAGCCAAACATTATTTGTACTTCACTTATAAGCACTACAACAATATTGTCAAAATGTTAGACTTAGAAGTGATAAAAGATCTAGAAACAAAAAATAATTGCATAGATTTTTGCAAGGTGAGGAAACAATAGTTAATGCCACTGTTCTAGTTAGCATCATCACTTAAGAAGCAATCAGTGCAGGCTTCAAAACATACTGTTCAGAGGGAATAGTTTGCAAAATATATTTATAAGTTAAAGGAAAAGCTTGCAGTGAGGAGCTACCCAACAAGGATATAGAGAGTGTGATTGAAGATGAAGTGATTAAAAATATGACAGATTATCTTATACAGTGGCACACTTTCTTAAAAGTTAGTGCTTAATGATATTATTGACAATAACACGTCTATGCCCATACCATGTTAGCTGCATTCTGAGTCCATTGCAAATATTATTAGAAAAAAATGAAAACATACTCAAATGCAATATGGATGCATTAAATGTGGTTGAAACCATACCTCTCAACCTGGAAACATCAAAATTCTGGACAAGGCCCATGTAAAATAGGTACAAATCTGTACACTGATTAACAAAATTTGCATACAGAATTACGTAACCCACCCACTCCAATGGAATCATGGGATACCAACTTTCAAATGCAAACTGAAGAACAGACAACCAAAATATGACACCAAAGTCCCCCTGCAGCCATTCCAATGTCTCATTACTTGGCTATTTCACCCCATTTTCCATAAAAATTAATGTGCATACTGCTTTACTTCTACAATGAAGTTTTGGATTTTATTTTTACATTTTATAGCACAATGTACAAACACTAATAGACATCTGCTAAACAAAGCAATACTGTCTCATAATAAAATAGACTTAGCATTAAAACTTTTTTGTCCTTGAAACTCACATTCATTGAAACAGCATTGAAAGTGAGAATATCAATCACTGTCTGGAGTATCTGGTTTGCAACTATGTGGACAGTGGTTGTCACTGCAAACTAGTTGTCATGTGTGCAACTAGATATTGGAGAAATATCAATTGTGCTTTTATGGGAAAAATGTCACTCAAGGTGTCTGAGTGTGTACAGAGCACAGTCAAACACTTGCGGGGAAACTAATATGTAGATCCTGAAAATTTAAGGATGACATATTTAGGCAGATATTCTGAAGTTAGAAAGAAATCAAGCAGAGTCAACCCACTTCATATCTAAGTAATATATGCATGCTCCAACCCACCTTATATGTAAAAATGTATATACATCTCATAATGTTAGCCTATATACACTTAATAAACATATCTATTATATCATAATCACTACAGGCACAAAATGTGTTATTTTTAAATCAGCAAGTCTCTTTTTAAGCAACAGATATAATACTAGCCCTCTTCAAGAGAAATCTTGATGAGTGGATGGGAACTAGAAAGTTCACCCCAGGGATCACTCCAGTGGCTGTACTTGATAGGCATTGGGAACTAACATTGGGCAGCATGATGCCAGGGCACTTCTATGGGCTTGGCTTGTAAAGGCTCCAGGGTCATTAGCCTAGTACACACCTGTGAACCTGTGGGTATACATTTACACACTTGCAGCTATTTTCTAGTCTTAATAAAACCATAGCATTTCTAAGAGATGGTCAGTAAATAAATATGTTGTAAGTAAAATAATTTTCTTGGCTTTACCCTTGCTGCTTAACATAAACAATTCCAAGTTCACACTACCTCAGAAAAATGTTTAAATGAAAGGGATGATTTCTATAGAGCAGCTACTTCAGTCCAAAATGATTCTCAAGTCCAGTTTTGAAGATTCCTGAATGGTTAACAAAGCACCTACTGCTTACATGGTGGCAGGGCCGAATTTCAATGTACCAGTCAGATAACAGCCTCAGAAAACATTTCTTTCCAGTAATCTGTAGTGTTCTGTCTCCCAGTACCCAAGTAATAGTGTAGTTTGTGTTTGCATTATCAGAGTAATAAGGGTTTGCAAGTCACATGCCTCATTTATGGCCACAGTTAACACAGGCCATCTACCTTTCATTTATATGATCTCTGAGAATGTGCATATGTTTTCTAATGCCTACCTTTCAATGATGATGGCTTTTGAAGGAAAAAAATACATTCTCAAAAATGCATTTAAGGAAATGTTATAGAGTCAAACACAAAAAAAAGTTTGAAATTTTAAGGAATGAAGAAGTGAGCCATTCAGAAATGGATGTCATAGTTATGCCATATCTTTGATAAAAATAGGCTACACTTTTTATTTTAAAGCTGACAGTACTCTTTAAAGCTGAATTATTCAGAATAGTCCCTGCTGATTTATTGAAAACATTATCAATACATGCTTTAAGGAAATCACTCAGCATTTTTCTTTTTGGGGCAATTAATAAAGCAGACTTAGCAATGTATCTGCTTGATTGATGTTAACAAAATTAAAATACATAAAATCCAAATACATTTTATTTTCTGACATTCATGCAACAGCATTTTTGAGATTTCTCCCCACATCTCCTATGACAGAATTAATTGTGTGCAATGTATAGTATTGTGTTTATGCATTCAACTTCTTAGCAGAGTGATGCTGTTTTTTCTGCTGTAACCTGACAGCCACTAATAATAGCACATGAGGACAGTAAGACAAAATTAAGACAAATGCTGCATGTTGCCGTGGAATCATAATGTGTCCAGATTCAGTAAAGAAAGACTAACTGTATGTGGATGCTCATTGTGGCTTATTCAGGCCAACATTTGTTCCCTGTGGCTTAAGCAAGCTACAAAGATTGTGAAGAAATATAAAATCAGCATACAGGACCATTAGTTAGCAGGACTGTCTTGAACAGATGGATGTTGTTAAAAAACTACATGAGGAGAATATATGAAACAAGCAACAGCAAGAGACAGCAAACTCGATCAAAAAACAAATAGGCAGCTGGATGTACAAAACACAGGTTTATTTTTAAATAAACCTGCGTTTTCTACATCCAGCTGCCTATTTGTTATTTGAGCGAGAATATATGAAACAAAACAAACTATTTGCAAAGCTTTATGGGTGCATTCAAAGCTGCATAACAGAGCTGATATCACGATTTTCCGGACTGATTTATAAAATTCTGACTTAAGGAGTTACAGGTCTGAGTAATCCAGTATGTTAGGTATTCTGGAAATCTTTCACAAAGAATTACAGCAATAATGGATTTTAAATTGCAATGCAAATCTGGCTAGGTAAAAGAAACAACACAATGCAAAGAAAAAAAAAACAGCAGTTAGATTCTGCTTAATATGTGTGTGTGCGTGTGTATGCTGTAAGTATATAATGAAAGATTCACATTATTCTCCAATCTCCAGTTTAATACTAGATGATTGTCACTCAGTGTCTCTCTCTCTCTCACACACACACACACACACACACACACACACATGTTCATGAGAAGATACCTCACCTGCAGCCCCCACGATGATTTCCAATTCAAGCAGCACCAGTCCCGCTCACTAGAATTCACCATAATCTGCAGACTGTAGTATCCACAATCTCGCTCACTAGTATCCACCATAAATTCCAGCAGAAAGCAGCCAGCAATCATAAAATAAATTCCAGCAGGCAGTAGTCCTTCTCGCTCGAAACAGAAAGCAGCCAACATAAACCATAACTGTTTCTAGCTTCCCACTCACTAGTAACAGCCGGAAATGTGTGCACGTGAGCCCTTCAGCTCAATTCTGAAAGGCTGACGGAGCTGACATCATCACGCACATGATGACATCAGCTCAAAAAAATGCGAAAAAAATATTAAAAAAAAAGCTTGAAAAATTCGGAAATGAAGGGGTGACACTTGGGAATCATGGCACCCCATTATTTGGACCCAAAAACTTGGTAAAAACCAAGTAATTTGGTACAGTTGGGAGGTATGGTTGAAACCAACTCAACATTTTGCAGTAAGATGAATTCTAATATTAAGAAAATCTTAGGGAAAAATACAAGAAAACAACAGAGTATGATAAATGGATTACATGCTAATAATAAAGTGAATAATAAATTCAATCTTACGTTTGTGGATTCTACAAGTAAAGTAGATTTCTAATCAACAGTCCACATTATTATAACGAGGCGACCACTCAGATTTTGTTTTGGTAGACATTTTACTTGCATTTCAGAATATGTCTATATAGCTGAGTTTTTATCTTATGTAGCATTTTACATAGGAAATATGATAAGAAAGCTGAATAATAGGATGTATGCACATGATTACACAATAAGAAACAAGAACAATTTCAATGTCCTTTACTGACAGTCTGTTGTATGTCAGAAATTCAAGAAATGCAATTTTATGTGGTTGAACAAATAGCTACAATATCTGAGGTGGTGATGTGGTGAATATATGGGGAAATCAAGAGTATCACTGTGATGTGAGGATAGATGGCTGTAGATCATCAGGTTTAAATGAGAGTTTAAATTAAATAAATTTTCTCAAAGTAAAGTCATTAAAACATTAACAGTATGCAGCCTGCCATTTAGAACTGTATATGTTTTATTTATATTAACATTTGATTTGTTTGTAATGCACGTTTGTGTATTCTCCATATATTTCAGAAAAGCTGTATGTGTGTATATATATATATATATATATATATATATATATATATATATATATATATATATATATATATATATATATATATACACACACACACACACACACACATATAATTACATGATGTATTCATACTCTCAAAATAGTTTTGTATTTGTATTTCATTTAAAGTCTAATGATATATATAATGTGTGAAGTGCAATAATATATACATGTTAAATTGTTTTAGTGATAAATTAAACTTTTTTTCAAAAACTTCTAATGAACAGAGCAAACCTAACATCCTAAGTCACAATACAAACTGGAATTGCAGTACAGACTTAGGATAGGAAAGGAATTATAGCTCATACATAATTAAGTACAACCTACAACCTTGAGATCAAATGACACCATAATAGTTTTGAGTCATTATTTTCAAACCAATATAGACTCAAATAGGATGATGCCGAAAAAATAGGTACATAAACATCATTCCTGCAACACCTGAATTTAATAATTACATGATTAATTTTACAAATAGTTCTGTAAAGGACTTATAGCCATATCACTAATTTTGGGTCCAGTGTCTATGTTCCTAGCTAGTTTCACAGCACAGATCAGACAAGTCTGTGAAGCAGATCCTGTGTCCACTTATAATTCTGGGCATATTACTCTATGAATGTTGCCCTTTTAATAAAATGCCTAAATTAAACAGACTAATCCAAGTAATTACTTTTGTTTCATATTTTTCTTGGCCCTAATATCCCTCTTGCCTTACCTCCATCCTACAGAGATCATTCATCAACACTATTAATTCAGCTATTAAAGAAAGAGAGCCATTCTTCCATTTCCTTATGATACTCTTTTTCATAATGACCAAAAAGTTTCAATCAAAGCCACTTCTACCTTGGCCAATAAGAATGATTAAAAATAAAATCTACAATAGATGCGGCTCTCATTTTAATTTTCTTGGTCATAATTACTCCAATGAATCTTGAGCCTCTTTAAGAAATGGCTTAAGCTTCAGGTAAGTACTAAAGATATGCTTCCAGTCTTCAAGTGATCCATTTGGACCTCAATATTTTGATTTTGCTGTAGGAAACATTTTTAATTTTAGATGGATTATCATTAATTAAACTCTCAAAAATAAAATCCACAGGTCAGTGGAATATATAAATTGCCTTGTTTTTATAATTCTGTGAAGTAATGGCATATTCCTTGTCATTTTCAATAACTATATCCAAATTATTGGATTTATACAAATTTAAACAACAAAGTTGGAAACTGGTCTTTCTAAACTAGCAACTGTGTAGAAGCAGGGTTTCAACCCAATTTGTTAAATAAAATTATAGAAATTATTTCATTGTGGCAGTTAGTCCTGTGTGACTGGTCACTCTCATTTAAGTTCTTGTACAAGTGTCAAAGGTCAGGTGAGGAGGAAATGAGATAATGACTGAAGGACCTCCTGACATTTCATACGCATACCTCTCAACTGTCACTGATTTTCAGGTACATCCCTGATTTTGACTCAAATTTTAGCTTTGTCCCCTAAATCCCTCCTATAACTGGTAACTTTTGGAGAAGAGGTGGTGAATTACACTTAATAAATAATGACAATAATTAGAGTTTTAGATTTCTCTTCAGAAAATGCATATTAATTCACAGTATCTTATTCTGTCAGTGTTTCAAGTGAACAGTACTAATAATTTAAAAGTGCCCTGATTGTCCCTAAATTTTTGTGTTTGCCCCTGATTTGTTCAGAACTGTTTCTTTGGGAGAGAGAAAGAAAGAAGGAGTGATCTGTTGCTCTTATGACAACCACTATGGATACCTTCAAATAGGAGTGTAAGAAATGAGTGTCCATCTATGTGCAAAAAATGCATCCATAGCAGTTTTTGCATTCATAGTCTATGTATTTGTGGTGAGTTATCCCATTTTTACGGACTATCAGATCTTTAGCTGACAGGTGTCCACCCTAGATGTGGAGGGGACATTCACACCAGTGGGCAGCATAGAGATCTCAAACTCCTATCACACTGCATGAAAGTTCTGGAGAGGGTGATTCACGAATAAATAAGAGTAGTAGAAAGTAAGATAGGACCTGAAAGGTTCAGATTCGGATGCACAGCAACCAATCTAATCTTTGATGTGAGACAGATAGTTGAGAAGAAGCTAGAGATGAGGAAAGATTCCAAATGAGCATTCCTAGACTTGGAGAAAGCATATGACAAGGTCCTAAAATAGCTGATTACAGTAGTCATGCAGTGGTTTGAAGCCCCAGAACCATTAGTAGAATTAGTGCAAGCTATGTACAAGGACCCGAAGACTCAAGTACAAACAGAGTTCAGTCTCACAGAGGGGTTCCTAGTGGGAATGGATGTGCATCAGGGTTCAGCTCCGAGTTCACTGCTGTTCATACTGGTGATGGACTACATCAACGAACAGGTTGAAGGGGACAGATCACCAAAGTTTCTGTATACAGATGATGTAGCATTATAGACAGAATCTGAGCAAGAACTTAAGTAAGGGATGGGGAATGGAATGCTGAACTAAAGGCACATGGGATTAAACTGAATGCAGACAACACAGTTGTAATGGCAGCAAATGGAGGAAATCAGAAGAAGCTGAAAATTGAGATAGAGGGGAAAATAGTGGAATAAGTTAACAGTTTCAGGTATCTGGGAGGGGTGGTTGAAAAGAGGGGAAGTCTGAATGAAAAGGTCAAAGGCAGAATCAGAGGGGCCACAGCCAACTGGCACAAAATGTTAGGGGTAGTGTAATACAGAAGAATGCCAAAGAAGAAGAAATGCAAGATGTACAAAACAGTGGTGCAACTGGTACTACTGTATGTTACAGAAACTTGGTCAAGAAAGGCACAGCAGCTGAGAAAAATAGAGGTAATAGAGATGAAGTACCTGAGATGGGTGGTAGGATGCACACTGTGGATGTACAAAGAAATGAAGACATAAGAAGAGAAGTCAATGTAGCTCCAATTGCAGAAAACATCAAAGGGCACAGATTCAGGTGTTTTGGGAATATTTACAGAAAAGCAGAAGACAATCTGGTGAAGATGATCTGAGACAGAGAGAGGACAAAGGCAAGAGGAAATGAGGGCATCCAGCAAAAAGGTGGTTGAATTGTGTGAGAGAAGATCTGCGACAATCAGGCTTGAGTGTTGACATATGCAGAAGAGTGGCATTGAATAGAGAGGGATGGCAACAGTTAACATGACACCCCAACCCCATGTAGAAAATGGGAAAAAGGGAGGTAGATGATGATGATGATAATGAAAGTAATGTGGCATGATAGAGAAAATACATTGTTTTTTTAAATGCCAGTTAAACTTTGCATCTAACAATCTTTATTTGAGTGTCCTCTGGATGCCCATATCTGTGATGATGTGTCTCATGGGGTGCTGTTTCAAGCAAATGCTCATACTGTCATAAACATCTGCCCATTAATAGACTATCTATCTTCATACCTTTTAATTTCTCCAAGTCTTTTGGGTTTCTAATACCATGAAGGGAATGGACCCCATTCCTAAGTCAAAGTGCTATTAAAGTTCATGAAATTAGTATTGTTTCAATCTTTGATGTCAGCCAGTAATGCTCTTTGCAGCACCCGCAATGTGCCCAGTAATGACTCCTTCTGCAGTTTGTATGGAGTTACATGTACCGGTAACATATCCAAATACGATTGTAAATTCTTTTTTGTAAGACCCATTGCTCCTACTACTATTGGAACTGTCTGGGTATCTTTCTTCCACATTGCTCTTATTTCTGCCTGCAGATCCTGATATTTTATGACTTTGTGATTCTCTGTATGTAAGACACTGTAGTTACTGGGTGTGGCAATTTCAATGATCAATGCTACTCTTGTCTTCTTTTCTTGGACCCCTATATCCAGTTTTCTAGCATCTATCTTTTGAACTGTTGGTACTGGATGATCCCATGTGATGTAGACTTCATTTTCTATGATGCTTTGTGGCTCATGTTTCCAGTGTTTTTCGTCCACTTCAGTACTATACTGTTTGCACAATTCCCAGTGCAACAGTCTCGCCACATTATTATGCCTTTCAGTATACAGTCCTTCTGCCATCAGTATGTCGCAACCAGCAACAAGGTGTGCAACTTTTTCCAATTCAGTTTTACAAAACCTAAATTTGTCTGTTTCTCCCACATGTTCAGTGGACTTTATAAACCAACATGTACGCAGCCCACTATCTTGGGCCACCAATATTAACCTTTCATATCTTGGTTTGAATTTGCCTCTCCTTAACCATTCCTGTGTTCATTCCTGATCAACATGAGGTTCTTCCAGAACTTTTCTATACTTGCAACTATAGTTATGCTTTTTCCACATTTCTTGCCTTCTCATCTGATCCTTCAGCTTATATTCTCTCTTTTGTTTTTTGGCACGTTCAGTTGCTGCCTGATTTTTATCTACTTCTGGTTTGATTTCCATTCCTGCTTGATGCTGATAAGCTTCTGCTAAAATAAGCAGAGAGGTAATCTTAGATTTATTATCCTCATGTTTCAAAACTTTTACTACGTTTGGGTCTTGGGTGGTCAGCAGATATGTGTGGAGTCCCATGCCACACTTGCAGATCTGTACATATAATCAATTTCAAGGAGGCCCATCCCTCCTTCGGAATGGGGAATATGTAATCTTGCTATGCACTGATTTTTATAAATCATTGTTGAGCATGAAGCATCCTTCTTGTTTTCCTATCTAATCTATCCAGCACATTTTGGGGCCAATCAAGCACTCCAAAACTGTAAGTTAGGACAGGCAGAGCAAATTGGTTTATATCTTGGATTTTGTTCCTAGATGTCAGTGCTGTTTTTAGGATTAATTTAAGTCTTCTGAAGTATTCCTTACTAAGTTATATTCACATTTGTTCATGTTTTATTGTTGATCCTTCATCAGTTCCCAAATATTTATACACTCCTTCTTTCTCAAGTTCTTTTATATTACATTCTTGTCCCAAACTGATGTTTTCCTGGCATTGCAGTTTTCCTGCTTTAAAGGTCGCTTTTGCACATTTATCAAGACCAAATTACATTCTTATATCATCTGAAAAAGTTTTGACAACTTGCAGTTGTGCTTTCAGCTCCTCATCTGATAAGCTATACAGTTTTAAATCATCGACAAAGAGAAGGTGAGACATCTTTACACTTTGTTGTTTTCTAAAAGCCATATTATAGCCATGGCCTAAGCTGTGGAGTAAACAGCTTAATGGATTAAGGGCAAGGCAGAATAGTAATGGTGACAGAGAGTCACCCTGAAATATCCCCCTTTGAATTTTTATCCCTGGGATAACAAGTTGTCCTTTATCATGGCTTAATTGCAAAGTGGTCTGCCACTGTTTCATGGTCACTGTAATGTAGTCGATCAGTGTGGGGTGTATCTTATACAGTTTTAAACAGTCTTTTATCTATGAATGAGCAATACTATTAAGTGCCTTTTTGTAGTTAATCCATGCCATACTTAGATTCTTACCCTTTTTAGAGTTCTCCACTATGACTTTATTTAAAAACAAATGATCCTTTATTCCATATGGCTTCTTTTATTGCCCTTTTGTTCTACTGCTATAATTGAGTTTTCTTCTAAATGACTATAAACTCTGTCGGCATCAATTCCCATGTATAGTTTATACGTTGTTGGAAGGCAAGTTATTTGTCTATAATTTTCATGGTAGCTTTCAGGTTCACTCAAGTAGGAGCATTGTTTTTTCCTGTTAGTTAACAATGCCATCGATTTAAAGCAATGTTAGTTGTCATACCCAGGGTGGTACATTTGATACAGCCTTTGGTGCCATGTCAGGTTTTAAGGTCTTTGTAGTTCCCCTTATGAAAATCCACTATGGCTGCCTTGGGAGATATGCACATTTTTTCCAATATGGGCCCTCACAGAACCAGCTATGTGAACTTCCACTTAGATAAAGCATACATACTGGCTCATAGACAGATAAAGTAATGTTGGATTCTCATGTTAGTCAAAAACAGGACATCATAGTGCTGTTAATCATGCTATGATTAGAAAGCATTTATGTGCAAAATATACATCTGGGACTACTACAGTAGGACTAATCTTCTCAAACTTAGCCATTTTTCTAGAAGCAACATTATTTACTGCTAATAGTTCTGATGTGTACAGTTTATTTGTGAGCATACACGTTAAACAGCCCATTGCTGCTGTAGTTGTTTGCAGAGTGCATGAACTAGGTTATGAAAGCCTATTGATGAAGTCAGTATGGTTTCTCAGAGCTTCATAAACTATCCATGTCCATGTTAATGTAGGGTCAAGATTTGATGCCTGCATGGCTGCTAGCTATGTGTAAACCTGTGACCACTATTTGTACCTCATCATGCATATTATGCAAAAGGCAGTCATACTGCATGAAAAAATATTTTGCACCATTCCTTCACCCTCTAGATCCAGTATATTTTCTGAAGATCTGATCACTTACATCTACTCCATCTATTTTATTGTTGTACAAGACAATGGCATCCAGTCTGTGCTTCAGACTGTTACCACATGTCATGCATGATATCCCCACACAACCTCTGTTCTTTTTTGGGGAAGAATTTGGGGAGCTGGCATGCTACTTTACAGCTTTCATTTTTAGCAATTCTCACAAACATAGGTGATATCTCCATATCTCCAACTTGGATGTGTGTTACAAGTTTTCCAGTTTATATAGAACATTGTTCTATATTCTTGGAGATAAAAAAATGGGGGAGAGTAATAGTCCATAAATCAAAGTATTCCTACCCAAAAAGACTCAAATCAAAGCAAAAGATCAAAAAAGTTATCAACAGGAGCATATGATTTCACTCACAAAAAAGAACATGTGTTTGCTGATTTCAAGTTTGTGCATTGTCTGCTCTGTATGAATTTCATCAACATAAATAATAAATAAGTTGTAAACATTCAGTAGACTAAGGCTACATTTTCCCTAGAGTGCATTATATTTCAATGGTCAACACATTCCTTATTTAGTAACATTCAGCATTATGCTTCATGAATTGTATATATGTATGGCCCTAACTTTATTATATGTGTAGTTTTCATAGTTAATGTAATTGCAGCATCTTTTGCAAAGCAATGTAATATAAGATGAAGAACAATTTATGTTTCATATATGTGTGCTTGACTATATGATGCCATGCCTTAGGTTCATAAACTTGATTCCTTTACAGACATCATCCTTCAATACAAATGTTTCACATTTCAAATGACACAATGGTCAGCATTTTCCTGAGAGACTTAAAGCTGCCATGACATAATCATCTTCACCCTGTGTATTCTGCATGTCTAGAGTTATCACATATTTTTTTAGACTACATCTCATTTATCACTTCCCTCTTACACTAGGATACAATATTTCATCGCATTTATCACTTCCCTATTAGACTAAGATGCAATGTTTCTTCTCATTTATCACTTCCCTGTTAAACTAAGATACAATGTTTCCTAACCATAAACTGCATTCCTTTAACAGACATCTGCATTAACAGAAAGTTGAAATACCTCTTTTGCATTTCAGATGGTTTTATTTTCAATGTTTTGCTTACATGTATAATGATATGACATAACACTCAAACTATGTATTTGTATGTACAGGATTATTGCATTGCTATAAATGATTCATTGCTGCCTCATAAATGACATTTTACGTATAGCAATAAAACAAGTGCAAGGTTGTACCCATCACTCCCATGTCACAGGTAACATTAAAATCTGTAATGTGCTTCATATGTAAAAGTATGATGTGTAACATTGTATGTCTGTATTTACAGAAATGTAGCACTACTTTCAGCATTTGTTTTCATTTGTAGAATCACTTCAAGGTCTCTCTCTCTCTCTCACACACACACACACACACACACACACACACACACACACACACACACACACGAGAACATGGAAACACTTGCACACATACTCACACATGCAGATGTAAATACACATGCACACGCACGCACACATGGACACACCTGAGCACATGCACGCATACACACACACACACTCACACACATAATTTCAGAGGGTGATGTCAAACACATGCAAACTCACAAGCATTACAAAAACAAAAGATAGATGAGAAATGCATTCATAACATATTCTAGTTATTTATTTATTTATTTTACATTTGTTGACTGGGTTATCATAATGAAAGATGGTGGTGCCTTGTATGGTAGCAGCCGCTTTGGCTCCAGTTGTTCATTTTGTTGCTGTTTTCCATAGTTGGTTTGTTTTTCTGTGTCACTGGTGGTCGAGTGTAGAGAGGAGTTGGCCATAGTGTTGATTGGTTGGTTGGTGGATTGGTTGGATGGTGGACTGTTGAGATTTGCTCAGGTGGCTTGGAGTGGTTGGAATGGAGGAATGATTGGTCTGGTCATGGCTGCTCGGGCCTATGTGTGGAGAGACGAGCCAGGAAGAGTGGATAGAGGAGACTGGGTGCTGGACGGTGTTAGAGGGTGTTGTGCCCGATCCAAGTGGTTTGTGAGAGTGGAACTGGATCGTTGCTGGTGGAGACTAGGTTTGTGTAGGAGTGGATGGTGGATGGAGACTGTGATTGTGGAGATTGTGGTCATTGGCCTGGACAAGGCCAGATGTTGGAAACCCGACTGTCAGCTTGGATGTGTGCTGATCCAGACTTTTGAATGTCTGTTTTGTTGGATCGGTGGAACTGGACTGGGTCTTGCTAGTGTGGAGATGAAGTTTTGGTTGGCTGGGACTCTTGTGTTATATGTGTGTATCTTGTATATGTGGTTTACGTGCTTGTGTTTTGTTGTAATGGTCTGTGATGTGTATCAATGAGCTAGAAGGAACATCATTTCGTTCAGCTGTTCACTTTTTGGTTGTACAGTCTGAATGACAATACAGTTTTGCCTTGCTTTGCTCTGCTTTAGTCCAGTTGAGCTGACAGCCCTTTTTCAGTGGAGGCCCAGGGAGAAAAGCTCCACAAATTTACCATGAAATTGTATATAAGTAAAAATGAAAATGTATAAAAACAAAAACATTAACATTTTTACGTTGGAAACAATAAAAGCATATAAACCATTTAAAGAATTTAAGTTGACATTATACTTAAGATATGTGCAGGAACAGTATGCAAGTTTATCAAACAGTATTCTAAGTTTATAAGTACAGTCAAGGTGATTGCAGTTAATGAAGAACATGGAGGCAGTATATAAGTAGAGATATTTTTAAAATTGAGTAACAGAAAAATTACCTAGATAAGATGACTAAGAGAGCAAACACTTAACAGAAATAGAACCAGTAAAAGGCAGACAGTAAGGTACAATAGGAGAGGAAGACAGTTTATGGAGGGTCAGTACAGTGGCAAGACCAGTGACTTTTCTGGCACTCTTTGGTGGCTGCCTTAAATTCACTGAGTTGTTTTAAGTGATCTAATTTCCAGTGGGAGTTTGTTCCAAGAAATGGTAGGATGGTAGCTACAGCGGTTTTCACCAATTTTGCTGTTAGGTTTATAGATTTGTAGTAAGTTTTGGTCTGAGCTTCGGATAGTTCTAGAAGGAGTGTAGAAGGAGATTAGCAAGTAGCGGAGGCTATAGGCAAAACTGTGAGAAAAGGTTGCATGGAATATATGTCATACCTTTCATTAGCACCTCAGAGACAATATGACAAATATTTCTAGGAACTTCTGCTCTGTAGTACTAAAGTGTAACTAAGGATGTCACATTCTGTAGTTACAGCTTATAAAGGAAGTACATCACATTGTAGGTATCACATACTAGGAATAAACCCAAAGCTATAAATTGTTCACACAATAATTATTACCAAAGGCACTAATTATAGTAATGCTGGAATCTACCACAAACCATCAATACCCTCTAACAAGCATGATAATTTCCTGACTAATCTCTGGGATACAGAAATGAATGAAGTCATTGCCTTATGGGAGATTTAACTACCTAAACATTAACTGAGTAAACTATACAACATCAAATAAATATGGCCAAATATTAGCAAGTTGATAAGTTATGGCAATCAATTAAGGGATGGAAGAGGAGGAAAAGAGACCTAGGGATAAGTAGGATAAGATGACTTTAGCAATACGGCAAATGGACACAGGGTTGCTTTATATAAAGAGGTACTTTAATGCTATTTTAAGGCTTTATATCTAGCAAAAGTGGAAGGTTATAAACAAACATGGAAAGATAAGATGATATGGCAGCTAGAGATAGAGGAGTTTGTCTTTCTGGACACAACTGTTAGGGGAAATCAAAAACAATCAAGTATAATATCATGTATACAAAGTAATAAATAGTATTTTGAAAAATAAGTTAGTAAAAGGTAAGAGCAAGGAGATTTTGTTGATAGGGTTCCCAACTAAATGAACAGAGAGTAGGCAAGAAATAACATGAAGCAACTGGAGGAAGTTAGCCAAGGAATCAATGTATTTGGAACAAATTACCCCAGGGGTGGGGGGAGCAGGAGTAAGAGAATGAAGCTAAAAGAATCTTTGGACTTTGTAATAGGGAAAATTTCTATACCAGGAAATAGCAGCAGAATATAGTCAAAGAAAAAGGGAAAGAGGAGTGATAGGTGAAGGTCTACACCTGGTATAATATTTGTTAGAGGCAAGAACAGATAGAGCTAGGAAAAGTATCAAAATTAGTCGGATGTACACAATTATGCATGGTAATTATAGAAACTGTGAGAAAAGGGTGCATGTACTAATAAATGATAAATAAGGGAAAGTGTGCATGATAATTGTATTGGAATGTTCATGTAGATATTTTTATACTTCAGATAAATTGCAAAGGGTCTTCCCTCAGGCTGAGTGCAAATGTTGGGGATGTGTGGGGAGTATAGGGAAATTGGGAGCATGTACTTTGAGAGTATGTAGAGTTGACAGGGTTTAAAATGCATTTCAAAATGTCCTAGAGGAGATGTTTAGTGAACAATTCAAAGTTACTAAGATGATGCTTTTAAGTTGAAGTAGGAGAGCTGAACTGCCAAATATAAAATACATTTAATTAAGTAAGCAGCAAAAAAATACTACTACTACTATTACTAATAATAATAATAATAATAATAATAATAATAATAGTAATAACCAACAAGTGGAACTAAAGGAATCGGCCAGCCTTTTATGAAGTAGGAGAGCTGAACTGCCAAATATAAAATACCTTTAATTATGTAAGCAGCAAAAAAATACTACTACTACTACTACTACTACTAATAATAATAATAATAATAATAGTAATAACCAACAAGTGGAACTAAAGGAATCGGCCAGCCTTTTATGAAGTAGGATAGCTGAACTGCCAACATATCAAAGTAGCTTTAATAATGTAAGCAGCAAAAAAATACTACTACTACTACTAATAATAATAATTATAATAATAATATTAACCAACAAGTGGAACTAAAGGAATCGGCCAGCCTTTTATGAAGTAGGGGAGCTGAACTACCAACATATCAAAATAGCTTTAATAATGTAAGCAGCAAACCTAATACTACTAATAATAAAATAATAATAACTAACAAGTGGAACTCAAAGAATTGCCCGACATTGGAAAGGTGTTAGGTATTGTAAAGGAAATAAAGTTGATGAATTTGAGGGGATGATTGCTAGATAAGGTAAAGAGTAAGATGCATACGATTAAATGGTATATGTGAGATAGAGACCACAGTGACAATGCTGAAGGAATGCTGATGGAGGATTGAAAATGATTAAATCATGAAAAAATAGTGAATAGCATAAAGGTTAAATATTTAGGATGCTAAAAGTCAGCACTGTGAAAAAGTCATAAACGTTTATGGGCAAAAAGTACATTTGATGTATGTGTGATTGCAATATATTCAATATTCATTACAGTAGTTCAAATCCTCCAAATAGGCCACCATATATAGATTTGCCAACTGGGTTATCTAATTGTGTCTTAAACATGGTTGGAGAAGAAGATGTTCCAATATGCAGTGGTAAGGAGTTTCACATTCTGCCATCCCTGTGGGAAAAATATGTTATTCTTAACTTGTGAGGATGTCACAGGTAACTTAACCAATAAATTTGTATTCTGTGTGCTGATACAATGATGAACAAAAGCAACACTTGTACACTGATGACATAATTGTTGAGGTACTTAAATATAATATCACCTGTCATCAGCCTGTATGGAACAAAATGTACTTTTTGAGCCTTAAGACTGTCCTTGTATTTCAAATTATGAAGGCCATTAATTTGCCTTGTAAATGTTTTCAGAATTCTTTCCAGTTGGATCTACTACAAGTGTTTCCAACACATTATCATTGCCACTTACACAAAAAGGCAAATTCTTTAAATTCCACTAGCCCATTGTTGTTTACTACTTATTCCTCCTAGCACCCAACCCTATGAAACTGAAAAACCCTACCAGAACCCAAAATCTAACCCTAAAACTCCTGCCCAATTCCTAACCCAAGGTTTTACTCCCTAAACCTAAAATCCCTGATCACTCTCTAAACCTAAAACTCCACTCTTCCACCCTAACCCTGAAGTACCCATTCACTCCCTAAAACTAATTATCCTCCACCTCCCTAAATCTACCATTCACTTCCCACTTCCTAACCCTAAGACTCACTTCCATCTCCCTATCCCTAAATTTTTCCTCCCACTCCCCAAACCTAAATTCCCTTCTTGATCACTGCCCTAATATCCAGTTTATCCCTTCACACTCCCTCCCCATGACTACTACACATACCTCGCTCAGACTCAAATACTGTGTTTGGGTAAGGGGCGGCAGCTGTCTGCCTGAACACACATTCAGTGCATGAGCAGCAGCCTGTATGATATATGTAATACTCAAGTCCCTGTCTTTAAGTCTTTGAGCATGTAAGACTCAAGTTCTTGTAGTAGAACCTTTGAGTCTGTAAACATAAGATTTAGTATAAATGCAAACCACCCAACCACAGTTTATATATGGCCTGATAAGGGCAATTTATAAGAGAATGAAAATGTTACTATCCCTACTACTAACCATCCTCAGAATATCTTTCATAACCATATAATTTTAATACGACATATCAGTCACACGATTGTTAATTTTGAAAAGCTGATATACAATTACCCCAAATCCGTAACAGTGGCTACCAGTGGAATAAATTCATGGTCTACAGCACATGGATACCCATGGTTATTGTTCCATTATGTACCACACTAGATCAAAACACATCATCAACATATTCCTGAAGATACTGTGATCAGCAATGTTTCTCACTATTGTGTCTATCTTTGTAATATCTGTGTACTTGCATATCCACAGATCATTAGAAGATGAGATAGAAGACATAAGCATACTAACTAAAAATAAGAGTCCCAACATGTAACCCTGTGGGACACCAAAATTGCCAATTGCTTCTTTTTAGCTTTTAATCCTAATCAAAACATTATAACGTCTGTCATGCAGTTAGTGTACAACCAACCTGCTCTAATACATCAGTCAGTTTTTAACCTTTTTGTAACCTCGAAGGCACTCTAGGAGGAACAGAATCAAAATACATTGTTAAGTCTAGATAAATGGCAACAACTGGAAGATTATATTCAAACGAATCAGCTTAATAAGGTACTTAGGCAATATCTTCAAGGAATAATCTTATTGGAGAAGTCAGTTGTTGATGGTGTTGTTATACATTTTGTCCTATTAAAATACAAGTTTGTAAAGTTGTGTTTCATACACAAAAACTGTTTAAACAAATAATATGAAATGAAAAACACAAATTGCAATTTTTTCTTCCCCACAGATGACCATCAGCTGCCACCAGCTCCTATCCTCATTCACTGGGTCTTTCAGACCCACCTTCGTCTTCATCAGCTCAAGCCAACCCACATCAGGAGCTGGTAAGGAGATGAGGAAGCTGGTACACAGCCTAACTGCTGTCAGGGAGTGTGCTATAACTTATTATTCTACAGCAGCCTTACAAGCTCCAAAGTTGTTATCCTTTTGAGATGCATGCAAGCTTCCACCCATGTTCTATCTCTGCGCAAAGCAGAAAAACCTTTTCTGCAGTATGGAGCTTGCAAGGATATTAACACTCCTACTGATATAAGCCTAGGCTACCTCCCTCCTACATAGATGACAGCCACTGACTTCCTCCTTCCCCATGGTCCTTCCAGATCCCATGTTGATGATCAAATCCAGGTCATCTGTGGCACAGTAAGGACTTTAATAGATATAAAATGTTAGCTATCATACTGACAAACGCAGGCTGCTTATGTGCCACACCAATGGTTATACCTTCTTTAATGAGCATAGCTTGTCATACTATAGGATATCCATAAGCTACAAGTATACAGGTAAAGACATCCCGTGGTGAAATCAAATAATTAGTAAGACATTTGATACAAAATGATGCATTACATATGCTTCAAAAATTACATCTATCATAAATCCAAGTCCTGATTAAACAAACTACAGAAACCACTTACCCTTCTTATCAAATCATCCACACCTGTCAGCACACATTGGTCTTAAAGCCTGAAGGAAATAATAAGGTATTCTTTAATTACATCAGAGAACTGCAAGATAAAACTGTGAACATAACAGGGTATCACCAAAAAAGAAAAAAAAGAGAGTAACACAGCAAAGCAAACAAGAAAGTGAGTACCCAGCCACAGGACATAAATTCCCTTGCAGAAAGCAAAAAAAAATGTCACAGTGTTAGAGAAACAATGGGGTGCCATCCTTTATATGGTTACAGAAATCATAACTGTAGCCACAAGTAAAACTTCAAACCTAGGTTCTATAAAACCATATAACATACCTGGTAGTGTCCTATACAGAATCATGAGAAACATGCATAAAACCTCATCAGTCATGTTGAGTAAAAGTTAGCACGTGGACACATCCCTGACCCATAGCAATAGGATGTTATTGTACCAGTTTACAAAGGGAAGGTCACATCACACCAAAACAATTTTAGGTCAATAGCATGTTTGCTACACTATACAAAATCATGAAGAATGTCATAATGAAACTTATTTAAAATGAAATGGAAGACCAGTTTCTATAGACAAGGAGCAATACATAAGAGTTGGGGTTTTGAATCTTCTTGCAAAGTTTGAAGAGGTAACAGCAGCATTATTAAAGGGCTACCAGTGCATATTACTTATTTTGAACATTTCACACTATCCACATGTGGGAATAATGGACAAATTAATAGCATTATATGACAGGTCATAAATAATTCAAGGTGTAAAACTGTAGTTAGGCAACAGCACAGGTTAAAAGAAGTCAGGAAGAGGGAGAAATTCATAAATCTCAATTTTAGTTACTCAGTTTCTTAAAAAAGATCTACATATGGGCCACTTAAACTGTTCCTCTAAGCTATAAATGTAGGAAATGGGCTCTGGATAACCAAATATGTTGATGACTGCAAGTTGTGTAACAATAAGACGTTGGAGCTCTCCAAGATGAATTAAAAATGCATTTCTCGGAGTAGTAATGATCTCACTTTTAATATCACTGAATATGGCATCATGAGCTTTGGTATAAAAGAATATAAAATATGATTACATCTGCAGTCAATGTATAAAAAAGGCACTATTATTAAAGATCAAGGGACAATGATAGACATCAGTTTAAACATTGACAATAATTCACCTGTCAAAGTCAGGAAAAAATGATCTGTAGCCCTCCTATGTCTGTCATCCCTGAAAGATTATTATACCACTTTATATCTCACAATCAAATCCATTACTGAACAAAAACTGTGTTTAGTAGCCTTCAAACAAGCCACTTGAAATGATAAAATGATTGCTTAATAGAAAAACTATAGGGTTGAGAAGCTTGAATTACTGGGAAATTGCCCTATACTTTATTTCTTACAGGTTACTAAGAGATGCCCTCTGCCTTGTCTAATAGACAATGTCTGAACCAGTGGAATCTGACAAGCTATGCCTAGAATGAACTGTTAGCTGCACTAACACCAAACTGGGTAATTTAATAGCTAAAATAAATAGCAATAATACAAAAAATTGACTGATATATTACATAAACCCTTTCAAAATTTTAGAATAATTTTTCTATTACTATTGGAAGACGTACGTGATTAGCTTCTTTAACTTGATGCAGAGGATTGTGGCTATGAGCTGTTAATGAGCTGCTTCCTATTCTCCATGGTTTGATTTCCTCTCCTTTTGTTTGTCTAACCATGTGACTCTCGGCAAATCACTTAGCCAGACAGCCATTCTGGGCTGAGTCTGAAAAGGTCTACCTGGTAAGTGTTCTGTGCTGGTTAACAAATATTAGTACAAATACTCATATATGGGTATCTTTCATTCTGTCAGATGCATATTATTTGAAAAACCTTTTGCTGACACAGTTGGCTAAGTGATCAGATTATCAGGATCATCAACTGTCAAAGTACTGAAGACTAAATGTAGTGCAAATGGGAGAGAGTAGCATTTTATATTTATTTGTTTGTTTATTTGTTCTAGTGTCATCTTTTCAGTGCTGACCATAGGTGATATTTATAGTACTACTAGTGAAAATTTGGGCAGGACATCAGGGAACTTCCCCCACTCTTTGGAGATGCTAGATGGTACAAGAGGTCTCTTACAGCAACAAGGAAAAGCCCTAAGGGAAGCAGCAGCAGCATGGGTGGGAGAAAAGAGCTTTGGAGAGTTTGGAGGTGGAAAGTGGGGATTTGGAGAAAAATTTGATATGAAGCTTCAGCATGTAAACAAAGATTCCTGTATGGAGGATGCTCCAAATGAAGAGTGTTTAGCTGCTTCCATGAATAATGAAGTGCGCAAGTCTGTTAAAGTGGTGCAGATAACAGAACTGGAATTAACAGGGCTTGCAAATGATGTTCTGTTAAAAATAATCAAGCCGAATGATTCAAGTGACAGTTCTGCTGTTCCAGGGGAGTGCGATGGCAGATAACATTTTCCAAAGTGCTGAGTATGGTAATGGTAAAAAGGAACCTGATGATGTGTCAGCAGGGAATACAACAGTTAAAACATATGGTGGAATGACAAAGTAAGAGAGGAAAGCAGGAGCAAACAGACGGGATATCTGGTTTTGTGACACCAGATAATACATGAAACATATACAGCTATGACAGCAGGCAAAAAAGAGAGCAACATCTGTAAGTAAAACTGTTTTTAAAAAGAAAGAGACCAATTTTGAGAGTAAGAACAAAAACAGCACTACAATAGCCAAACATTAAGTATGGGACAATTTGGTAACTGTTCTGCATTTTGAAGCGCAAGAAATTGAGTCTTTAACACACAATGGGACAAAGACATTTTGGGACTTAACATTTAAAACTGATGGACTGATGAAATTTCTTGAAATGTATAACTTAAAAATAAGGGGATTTTTCTGTGGAACAATTATTTGTTTTCTAGTAGTAACTTAAATCTTACAAAAGAGTTAATGTTTAGTTTAGAACTGATAAACAGGAAGAAGACAATGTTAAGCAATGTATTTAGGGTCAGTGTAAAACTGCTGATAATACTGTGAAAGTTAGAGATAAGAGAAACTTACAGAATGCAGAGTGGAAGTTGGAAGCTGTTTTGAAATGTGAAAAAACATGGTGAAATACTTGAAAAGTGTTATTTTTGTAGCTGGGCATAGAGAGACATTAAGATATGCTGGCCGACCTAATTCATGTTTCTTTTGTGGGGACTTTTTTCATTTAATTAATTATTGTGACTGTGACAATAGGAGGTACTGCCAGCCATGCCAGGAGAAGTAGGGCACTGGATGTGTAACACATGCCAGCACAGCTAGCTGGAATTTTGTAAATAATTACATGTCATTTGTATATCAAACTAATTTGTACAGACGCTTGTGCTGAAAATGTATTTGTGAAGTTTGCTTGTGTTAAAATGTATTAGAATGCCCTGCTGGAAGGAAAAGAAATGTACATGCATTACTGTAACTGTTTAAATGTATGCATTGTAACAGCATATACTGGGAAAGAAGAGGTTAATCCACCTGACTTTGAAAAAAAATATTCTTGAAATTAAATTACTTTATGGGTTAAGCCATAAAGATGTTATCCGACAGTTTTGAACGGAGACAGAGATGCAATGCCTGTGCTAGACAATAGGTTGTAGCTCCTATAGAAAGAGTGGAATGGTTTTATGGTTTTATGACTTCCAGCAGCTGCACCACATCCGAGCAATGCTCTGTCTGTGTGTATAGTAGCACATACATGCTAAACCCTGGTAACTTCTAGTGTAGGGAATAGTGTGGGAAACAGAATCAGATGACCAGATGTGTGTGATGTCATTCTGTGCAGAAATAATGTTTTAATATTAGAGGAGGCTGAAGTCTTAGCAGCATTCTGTATTCAGTCTTAGATCTGAAAACAAGGACCACAGACCCATCTTACTTTGCTCTATTCATTAAGTAGGAACAGTAATTCTTTTAGTCAATCAGGACTAGATAGTGAGACTAGCTAAATACTGTTTTTCTATAATTGTGTGAAACTCTCCATTAGTGTTATTTTTAATACTTTATGTGTCTGAAACTCTGGTGTTTACTGTAAACAGATATTTAGTATTTTCATGTTCTTTTATTATTTATTATTAAATATATTTAAACTTTTCACTGTGGCTGGTCCTTTCTAGAAAATATTTAAGTTTTGAGAGTACTGGAGCATATTTATTTGGTGATAACTCTGGCCACACCTGAAAGGCTAGCTGCTTGGTTAACATTACCATTTGTATTAATATTAATTTAACTCAATAGAGTTGGATACCCCTTTTAAGAGTCTTATAGCAACTGACTGGTGGCAGTGAAACTACCTTATAGTCTGGACATAAGGTGGCATAGCTAGTAAATCTGTGCCAGCCTTTCACAGGTGTGTGTGTGTGTGTGTGTGTGTGTGTGTGTGTGTGTGTGTGTGTGTGTGTGTGTGTGTGTGTGTGTGTGTGTGTGTGTGTGTGTGAATTACATCTGAAAGAGTGCACATGTCAGCTATTTGGAGCAAGGACACAAAGCACTGGTTTCACAGAGAAGGTGCTAGAGGACATGGCTTGAACACTCAGCTGAGAACCTAACCCTATAGCTGTGCTAGTGGGTAATCTTACTGGGGACCTGGAGGGAGACAGAGACACCCACACCCTGTGCTGAGTGTGTGCCTTGTGTGCTCTTAAGGGAAACTGTGCTTGATGCAGAGAGGTCTGCAGCTGGAAATACTGAGTGTATCCATTTGTATTCCAAGTGAACATACCTCTCCAGTGTCAGTGGTGAGGATTCAGGCTCCTTGATTACTGGCCCAGAGTGGGGATGTCACAGTGACAAGTTACAATGTAATCAGTGTGGAGAGAAAGGACATAACAGCAAGAAGATGTGTACCTACATACAGGTTGTGCAAAAATGACATATTTGGATGGATTTTCAAGAGCAAACAGTAAATAATAAAGATGAAGAGGAAAGGGAAGAAAACATACATGAGTAAGGGCAAGAAGAGGCTGGAGGAAAGAGTGAACTAGATGAAGAAGCTGTAGCAGAAGAAAAAATATGGAGGGGCAAAATGAGGAGAAAGAGTGCATGCAGGAAGACAGGTCATGAGAAGGGAAGTATACTAATAATTTTTTAAAGTTCTAACCAGAGAATCAATAATTATTTGTACATAAACCCAGGAAAAAATATTAATTTGGGGAAAGAGTAAAAATAAGAAAACATATAAAAAATATTTTCTGTTAGAGGATGTAAGATTCCTGACAAGTGAAGCAAGACTGCACACAGTAAACTTTTGGGATGGAATTGTAATATGGAACTTAAAAAGTGAACATTGTTCTGCAGTTGTTACATTGAATTAAAAAAACTATGAAAATACTAGATGTAATATTGATAAGGATGGGAAGGTTAACTGTTGTGGATGTGAGGTGGTGACAACATGTCTACAGAATAATAGGATTATGTACATATAACACTAACAAGGAAAGAAGAATCTGTTTCATCAAATATTAGACTGTGGTAGTTAACATGAAAATTCATAATTGAAGGGGGTTATAATTGTGATGTAAGGGAAATATACAAAGAAAGGGAAAGAATTAAAAAAACAGGAAATGATAAAATGTGGTAAATTAGCTGTGTGGATTAAAAGTCAATGCACTTACAGAAATGAGTGTGAATGGATCTGAAATTGATTATTTTCTATTATCAGAAAGCTCATGGGTAGCATATAATGATAAAGTTGTAATTGCTTTTTCATACCATTTAGTGAACTGGATGGAGATAATGGAAGAAAAGAAGTATATCAAAACAGGAAATGGAATAAAAAGAATAAATGAGAAATTCTGTAATGAAATTGGAGAGCAGGAAATACTGCAGTTATGGAAGGATCATCTAAGCATGAATGACATCCATAAAAACTGGTGTAAATCGAAGATTGAATTTAAAATAACATGCAAAGAGTGTTCTTAAGTATAGAAAGAAGCACAATAACAAGAAAATGGAAATTAAATCAATTTTCAGAATGAGTTAAGGAAGAATTTGAAAAAGAAATTACAATAATGAATTGGATGATATACTTAGGAAAGTAAATGTTGATTCATTATCAGGCCCAGATAATATAGGTAAGGAATGTACAATAAATTAATAGACTGGCAAACAGAGTATTTTGTACTGAATGAATAGTTTTGTTTATGACAAGTTATATATTGGGATTTTAAAATTTATAAGGAAGAAAGATGAGAAGAATTAAATAAAAAAATAGAGACCCATTGCACTAAATAACATAGATTATAAATTTTTATGAAAATAATAAATACAGAGGAGAATGGAATGAAGGATGATGGATATTATGGAAGAAAGTATATATATGGTATAAAAAGGAATGGATGTCAAGAATTGTTACTGTTATGAGAGAAATTGTGGATGATATTATAAGTAAAAGGAAGGATGTGAAACATGGTAGGTGATATTAGCAAGGCATTTGATACAGTAGGACATGATATTTTATGGGATGCTATGGAAAAGTATGGAATAGGTAATATAATTAGAAGAGTGTGCATGCTAGCATTTCGAAATAATAGAGTGACAGTGTTATTGAATGGGTGGCTGAGTAAAGAAATATGCATGAAGCGTGATATAAGATAAGGATGTCCCATGAGTCGAATATTATTTGTAATGATGAGGAATGCTATAGTTAGTAAAGTACCTTATAAAATGAAAGATGCTAGATATGTGATGTAAAAGGAGGTGGTAATTCCAGTAGCTGTGGCATACTCAGACAACATAGTTACAGTTACTAAGAACATAATATGGGTGAGGGATGTGCTGGTCTGTCTGATGGATGTTTAAAGGAAATGAGAAAAACTTTGGGTAAAGATAAAAGTAAGGGTCTGGGTGATGTGGTTAGCGATCATTGTGTGCATTTGTTTTTTCAATGAATGAAGTCTTTGCTAAGGATAAAATTTGGTAAAAATATTGTAGTTATGATGCAATAGGATGGACTGATAAAAAATGAAAGAAATATGTCTTCTCTGGAGGATGTATAGATTAGCATTCAGGAAAAAGATTAAACTGGTGAATTATGTATTAAAGGGGAAAACAGAGTATAGGTCAAATGTTTGTATGATCCCAGAAAAATATGAAAAGGCAATAGTGCAATTAGTGCTTTCTTTCATATGGAATTCAAGATTAACCCAGTGAAAAGAGATGTGTTTTATACGAGTGAAGATGAAGAGAGATTGGGGTTACAAAATCCAGTTGTTTGTTCTGCTTCTCTTAACTTGTATAGATTATTAAAGCAGATAAATGAAGAGAAGGAGAAATTAATAGTGAGAATATTTAAATACAAGTGCAAAATGTTTTTGGAGATAATGAGAATAAGAAAAAAAAGAGAAAAAGAATATGCAATTAAAGAAATTAAAAGTTATCAAATACTAGCATGGAAAATAAAAATTGATGATATAGAGAAAGATAGAATAATGTGCTATAATAATGTAATCAAATAATATTATTATGTAAATCCATGTAAAAACATAAAAGAAGAAGTGATTAAAGCCATTAAATTAAGGAAAAGGTAGTATACCAAGATAGTAGAGCGTCAGAATATCCTGTGGAGACTGATAATAAATGAGTTATCAGTAAAGTGGAATACACCATATAAAAACAAAATTGAAGGATTGTGTTTATCTTGTGGGGAGGAACAGAAAACAGAGTATGCATTTTTTGAAATATAAAAGACTGGCGAAACTCTGGAAAAAGATGTGTGAAGAAAAAAATGTTGACAGCATTAATGACAAATAATACAGGCATGAATATGATTATGTATGGATATTATAGGAACACAAAGAAAGAATATGATAGAAGGGTAGATAAAAAATGATTTTATGTAATATGGGTTATGTTAGACTGAATGACATTTTGTATAATGGTAAATGGATTTTGGCAGATATATTGCTACAATCAAATTATTGTGGAAGAAGGAGTGGGGGTCAATTATGAAAAAATAACAATGAGGGTATTATAACAAAAATGATAAATAGTAAAAAATATATATAAATGGGTGTTAGCTGTCAATGAAGCTGGTATGGGAATAGAACCCAAAGCCTTTCATATTAATGGTGAGTGTGCTGCCTGTTGCACCACTGACACTGCGACAAATGTCTAGTAATGCCAAAACTTTCACTTGTGACAAATGTTTCATTATTTAGGATGTGTGTGTGTGTGTGTGTGTGTGTGTGTGTGTGTGTGTGTGTGTGTGTGTGTGTGTGTGTGTGTGTGTGTGTGTGTGTGTGTGTGTGTGTGTGTGTGTGTGTTTATATAAGTGTTTGCATATTAGGGTTAGAGTAAGGCTAGGTAAGGGCATAGATGTATCTGAGGTGATTATATGAATGTGTGTGTGTGTTTGCTTATCTGTCAGTCTGTGCGTGCATTTCTCTATTTGTGTGACTGTGCGTGTCTGTGTCCTTTTGTCTTATTTAGTGTTGTTGTTAGGGGAAAGGGTGTTTAGCTCTCTAATGTGTAGGGCTGAGATTAGAGGCAGGGTATTGGTACAATAAGCAAGCAATAATGCCCAACTGGGTGTGTGTTAATGTGTAATTAACACCTGTCCAGGTGTGTTATGAGGCCCAATGCCACAGGCAATGAAGTTCCTATGGAAGGAACAAAAGCACTCAACTGGTATTAACAATACACAGTTCTTACTTTTACCTGGTACTGCTGTCCCTTTGGCTGATACCACAAAGGACTGCATGAATTAGAAGTGTAACATTCTTTCATGTTTGTGAAGATGAGGTCAATAATGTTGGCACTCCTATTTGGTGTATATACTAGCTGGTTCAGGGTGCTTGGGTTTACCAAGTTGTGTATGATTCCCAGTTTATAATGAGGTAGTTAAAGTTCCCAATGAATATGCATTGGGTTGAAAGGGGAGCATCTCCAGTAAATTTAAGTATGTGTTACGGGTTTCCTGAGTCATAGATGGGGAGCTATAGAATGCAAAGGTATGATGTGGGACTTTGCCAATGGCAATGTGGAGCTAGAGAAGCTCAAGTGGATCATATAGTTTGATGAGCCTTGAGATGTGTTTGTTTTCATTGTAAATCAAGACACCTCCACCTTTTGCCCTTTCCAGTACAATAGCTGATCTAAATGTGTGGAAGGCATTACAGCCCTGTGTTGTCAGGGTTTTCTCTGTGGCTTTAAACTATGTCTCAGAAGCTACATAGACATCTACATTCTCCAGGGTGAGGAAAGCTTGCAGGGAGTGAAGTTTTTGTATTGACTCCTGGCCTCAAGCAGTAACATGTATAGATTTTCCTGGGTTGATTTATCAGGTTTGGAAAGCCTAAAAAATATACTATGGCATGGATTAGGTTTTAGGTAATATATAAAAATCCTAGTGGGGCAGATGTAGATCATCCTTGACAAAGCAGCATGGTCTTCCAATTATATAATCCAAGGCTGAAAAATATTGTACCTTCTTTGAATGACACCAAAAACTATGCCTCTTATTAGTCAATTATCTTCTGTTCATATTGTAGCATCATCCATGCAGAAGGTAGACTGCTCTATTATATTGCTCATGCCAGCCTGGAACACATAATCATAGAGCTCCATCATGTCTTTCGTTATAGAGTCCACAGACATACTTCTCAGATCCTTTATATATATGTGTGGATTATAACTGTGCCATACTGGAACTTGTGGTCCAACAAAAGGAGTGTGTGCACGATCTGGCAAATCCTGGCCCTGATAGACAACTCACAATGACTCTCTCCTTACTCAGCCTGGTGAGTTGGGACATCTCTGCGTCTCACAATGGAGTTTCTTATAAACAAAATATTGAGTTGTGTGGGGGTTTGCCTTATGGGCTTAGAAGTTGAGACACCATGAGATGTAGATGTATGTGTTTTGGTGGGTGTTGTTTTGGCAGAATGCTTTTAAGGTTGCTGAGGATACGTATTGTAAGTGAAATGATTGGGAGGTCTTTGGGGTTTAGGAAGATTCCGTTTAAGAGCCTCAGCATTAAGTGAATCTATGTGTCTACTCCATGCTATGAATGGTGGTGTAGTGTGTGGGTTTCTGACAATGTGTTTGGTATTATAAGTGCTTGTTTGGGAGAACCTTGCCTCCAGGGACATTGTGTAACCACATCTCTTACATACTGTATCAGGTTGTGTAATAATTATGTCATTGTCAGTAACCATGAGACAATTCCTACATTGCCTCAGGATGTCTAAATCCACCAAACTGGTTACAGACAACTTTTCCTTTTCCTCCTTTTTAAGCCTACATAAGTTAAATGCACATTTTACTTCTGCACCTATGATTATGAAAGAACATTGTACATGGATATTTTCTGGCTTCTGTATAATTCCAGTAGAGCTAAGTACAACTCAAAGTTTTAATATAGTGTTTCCAGTTTTTAAACAAGTTGACATGCAGATTCAGATTCAACATTTATTGAAATTAAGATATTTTGAGAAAAAAATGAAGAGATGTACAAAGAGGGATCGGTGGTTCAGCAACAATGTGACTGAAAAACAAGAAACCAAATTTAGTGTATGAGATTAAAACTTGAGACTTAAACGTTTATTTTTTATCTGAAAAGACAGCAACACCATGCATTCTAATATTAATATAAAATGAAAGGAGAAAACTGAAGTTTTTCATTGACTTTATATTAAAAACTGGAAAATAAATAAGGTTGCTGCTGCTTATTAGGCAGGTGCTCTTAAATAGAAAGAACATGTAGACCAAAGAAAACTTCTTCAGAAGTTTCAAGACCCAGTATAATCTCAAAAGGTAGCATTTGGTGCCAAAAGTAGCTTTATGTCAGACAGCAAGCAGTGTTTGTGTTAGGTATACAGACAGTGAAGATGAATGAAAGAAGAGCAATTACACATTATGTACTTTAAACAATAGCTTATTCAACTGCAATCTGACAGAGATCACATGGCACACAGGCCCAAATACTGGAAACTCCTATTTAATGATACTAATATATAATTATTATAGATACTTATAAAACATATGCTACAGTAAGTTAGTAAAAGTTTTTTTAAGGCCCATTTACATGTCCCTCAATATAAAAAGGTAAAAGGAAATGTTTTTAAGTGCTCAGGCAGTAACCTTTAATATAATCCCATAATCTACTTTCCTCCACAGTCTTCATATGTTCATACTAGGCTAACTACCACTAGGGCCCTTATACCCAAATGTGACCCACATATTTGATTTATATATAAAGTGATTTACTGACTGCCTCTGTCCATCAGACACATAGCAGCCAAACCAAGGATGAATTTCCAATTATTCATCCATTGGTCCAAGTTGTGCTTAAATAGGGATAGGGAGGAACTCTGCTTCATATGAATGGGCAGCCTGTCCCAGAGAATGGGAATTCTCTGAGAAACATATCTGCATCTCCACCATGTTCTATTTACATTTGAAGCAAAATTTAGTTTTTTTTTTCGAATCTAGTAGTTCTGATGCTTTGTTTTTTGGATGTGCTAAAGGTTCATAAAAACAGGGTGCAGGGATGACTTGTATGCCAGGTAAAGATCACCTCTCAGAAGTCTGTATGATACCAAGTAAAGAGACAGGGTTTTCAGGCGATCAATGTAGGACATTGTGGTTACTCGTTGTATTCTTTTTGTAAGGAATCTTTGTGGATGTTCCAATTGCTGCATGTGTCTAGTCAGGTACATACTGAAGGGGGCATTATACTCTATGATGGGTCTGATGAGGGCCAAGTACCATGGTATGATGACATCTCTGGACCTAGATGCCATGCCTTGTTTATAAGTTGAGCAACAAAGAAGGATTTTCTTCTTACCTTGGACACATGTTGGTTGAAGACTAGGTTACTACCTACTTAAATTTCCAGATCCCTGACTAGTGAATCAACTTTTAAGGGTGTTTTATTGAGGACATAGTTACCCTGGGTGGCAGACTTCCTAAAAGGTACTATAATGCATTTCTTGGTACTGAGTTTTAAGCCATGGCTTGGCGCCAAGTGTTTGTCTTTATTAGACCTTCCTGAAGGGTGTTCTTGTCTTGGAGGGATTCAATGACTGCTCCCAGTTTACAATCATCTGCTAACTTGGTTAACCAGAGGCCTATAACATTGGCTTTGACATCCAAGAAGTAGATGCCATAGAGGGGTGGGCCTAGCACAGAGCCTTGGGGACTCCAGTGGTGACCAGCCTCTTTGTGGAGGTGGCCTCACTGATTCTAACCTTCTGTGTCCTATCAGTGAGCCAGCTAGCAATCCGGTGTGTTATAAAGGGGTTTATACCTTGTTCTTAAGTTTGTTGACAATGCCCAACTGAGATATTGTATCACATGTTTTAGCTAGATCTAGGTAAGCAGTATACACCATTTTCCCCTAATCCATTGCCTCAGTTATCTTTTCAAAGAAGTCCACCAGATTCAGTAAGCATGACCTTCCTTTGGCAAAGTCAAACAGGGATAGATCCAGTGTTTGGAGGTCTCCTATGTCCTTGTTGATAATTTCCATGATAATTCTTTCCATGGCTTTGCAAATAAGACTAATCAGATTAATGACCTGTAGTCTCCAGGATCTGTTGGAGGTCCTCCCTTATGAAGGGGGGATGATTGTCACAGTCCTCCATTCATGTGGCATAAAGCCTGTTTTAAGACTATAGTTACATAATGACTCCAGGGGGTCCTGATAAGACATATTTCAGACTATTCAGGAGGCATCCCAGGATGTTATCAGGGACCAGTTAGGCAGTGTTCTTGGCTTTAGTGAGTGCAGACAGCACATGCTCCCTAGTTATAGTTGGAGTGGTTATGTTTCAGAGTATCTTTGGCAGATGATTGTGGGGGGGGGGGTAAAGTTAGAAATTATTGTTTCTGCTAATAGGTTCACTATATTTCCAGGCTCGGTGAATATGGTACCATTAACCACCAGTTCAGCAAATTGCTGTATGCTGTCCTTTAAGGTTTCTGACATAGCTATAGAATGCCTTACGGTTATCTTTCACTTGGAACGCTATATTAACCTCAAAGATGGCTTTGCTTGACCTAATTAGCTTGCTTAGTTGCCTACTGCCTTTGTTGAGAGAGTATTTATCTTTATGGGAATTATAATTTCTGACTTTTGCCATAATTATTTTCCTTTTGTTGTACATCTGTTTAATTTGAGATGCCACTAGGGCAGTTTGTTTCTAGGGCTAGTCCTAGGATTACTTCTGATAGGTACAGCAGCCTTTATGCAGCCACTGACATGGCTGTACAGAGTTTCTGAGAGAATTCAGTATAGGCAGCTGTGTTCTTTGGGCTGGAGGGGTATTGAATTTTGACAAACCATCACTTAATAAGAGATAAATTGTCATAAAATAGTTCCTAAATGTTACTGGTTTTAATGGGATTACAGAGTTGAGTTTGATTTCAGAGAAGACAGATTTATGTTAGGACAATACCAGGGAGGACAAGACATTGGGGGGAGTGCAGCATTCTCCCAAATTTGTGCACATGAAGTCCAGTATGTTGCAGCCTGCAGTGAACATATTCACTATTTGGTCAATGGCGTTTGTATTTATGAAGTCCAGGAATCTCTGTGCCTTTATATATGAAGCCATGTAGGATTCCCAGTCTATAGAGCGGTAATTAAAGTCTCCCATGAGTAAGCAGGGTGTTAGGTCGGATGGTAAGTGTCTCCAGAAGGTCCAAGTATGCATTGTGAGCTTCTTGGGACATAGATGGTGACCTTTAGCTTGTTAGAATATGGTAAAGGATTTTGCTGTGATGATCTTCATATGGCAAAACAGCACATCATCCTGTTTGACAACCCTAGAAGTCATGTTTAAAAAAATGCAAAAAACACACTGTAAACTCAGAATTGAAACAAAAGCAGTTCACAGACTCCACTGGCAGCAAACTAGGTCAAGGAACAAACCTAGAAGGTTGAATTGTCACATAAAATCCTTTATTTGCTGAAAATAAAAAATCAGGTTAGCGCTTTCATTTAAACCATATGTTAAACTTCATCAGACAATTGGTAATTTTGAAATCACTTCCTATATAGACTTCTTGTAACATTGATTGGTGAATCAACTCATGAATATTAATAACATTTAAATACTTCATCTCATGAATATAAAACACACATTCTAAAAAGCACCTGCCTGCCACTCTATTGCTATCAAGCTAATAGTGAACTGTAAATAGAATTCTTAACTTCATATATATATATATATATATATATATATATATATATATATATATATATACACACATATATATGCACAGTAAAAGACCACTACTAGAACATTTTTATATAATAACATACTTCTAAAAAGTATGGGCCGGATTCACGATGGCTTGTACGGAGTCTAAGAGTAGAGTAAGACTCCATGCAGCCATCATGTCAGACGAGTGATCCAGGAACAGCCTGCAGGGGTGTGCAAGAGAGCTCCTAAAACGGCTCCTACATGGACAGGGCCAGGTCATGCAAATGACCTTAATTGCAGCCAAAAGGCATGCAAATGAGGTAGATTTGTGATACAGGAAACCCGAACCTGTCCGAGTAAGAGCAGTGTTATTTGCAGAAATGTACTCAGTTGACAACTGAGTACCGTTCTGCAAATAGCAAAACGGAGCCGTGACAGCTCCAAATAAAGGTTGCATCCAGTAGAGGAAGCATGCCAATGGCCAAATATATGGCCATTGGCAATGTTTCCCGATGCAATATGAAAATAAAAATAATTCTTTTTTTTCCTTCTATTTCCGATGTTTAAGCATAGTGCAGCACCGTGCAAACGGGCTGCACTCTAAAACCAGAAAAATCAAATTTTAAACCCACAAATGTGGATTTTATTTAAATTTTTAATTTACAATGCAAGGGAATGGCAGGCTGAAGACAACATGGCCATCGAGTAGAGGTTGCTAAGGGGGGAAGCACAGTCTAAGAGATGTAACCAAGCATTAGTAGGCAATCCTATGCAAAGGAGGGTTAGAATAGTGAATCGCAGGTGTACATAGCAAATGAGCACAGTCAGTGGAGTGTAGGAGTAGGATAAGGGGAGTAACAGAGTAGAAGATAGGTGACATCACGAGTGGGGTATGTATGAAAGAAGGGAAGCTCATTGGAGCAGAGTGGCATGTGTCAGCTGTCATTTACACATCATTGAAAGAGGTGTGTCAACAGGTAGGCTAGGTAAAGGCAAGAAATGGAAGATGTATGCCATGAATAACACCAACGTTTCTTGCTGAGCGGGTATGCGTGCGTGTGCGCGCCTGTAAACCCGAGTAAGACAGTGTGCGTGTGTGTAAGCGTGAGTGCGTGCCTTTAAGCCGCAGTAAGCATGTATAAGGCAGTTTAAAGTGTTATAAGCGTGTTTGCACTGGTGTGCGCGCGTTTTAACCCGAATAAGCAAGTTGTAGTCCGTGTAAGCATGTGTGCGCGTGTATGAGCTGCTGTGAGCGTGTTTGCACTTGTGTGCATGGTGCTGCCCCCCCCCGAGGAAACAGAAAAGAAATAGGAAGCACAACAAATAGTAGGAAGCTACCAGGGAGTACTAGCAGAGCTAGGAGGTGAAAACAATCAGAATCAGGCAATTACACAGGCCGTACACTAGCCCAGCCCACCCTAGCACTAAAACTCTGCAAACAGCAGTCCATTATGTTTCTCACAAGAGACACTGCAGTAAGCTAATAGAAGTGAAAACTGAAAAAGCTTTACTGAGACAAAGAAATGTTAGGGGCTGCCATTGCTGTTATAAGGTGACATATGCAACATGCTGAGGGTGGTGACAATGGAAATGCTGCTGGACAACCCACAGTGAGGAGACAGAGAAGAGTGTATAGGCCCAGGGTAACCTACCAGGGGCTACATGAGCTGGAGATAGTGGAGCGCTATAGAGTGGACAGAGACCTCCTGCAGCAAATTGTTGAGCTGTGCAGGCCACGCCTCACACACAGAACCAACAGAGGGAACCCATCCCAGTGGAAACCAAGGTATGTGTTGGCCTAAGAATATTAGCAACAGGTACCTTCCAGAGACCAACTGGTGATATGATGGGGATATCACAGGCATCAGCATCCAGGGTACTGCACCAGTTCCTGGATGCCATGTCAGCACATGTCGGTGATCATGTATATTTCCCCAATTCCCGTGAGGTATTGGCCAGCAATATGCTTCTCTTCCAGCAAATAGCGGAATACCCTGAGGTAATGGGTGCAATAGACTGCATGCACATATGCATCAAAGCACCAGCTGGTGAGCGGGGTAGGTTCTACTTCAACCGCAAGGGCATCCCCTCCATCAACTGCCAGGTCATGTGTGATGCCCAGGGCATAATACTGAATGTGTGTGCTGGCTGCCCTGGAAGCTACCATGATTCCCATATCTGGCATCTGATGCAGCTGTACCAGACATTTGCCAATGGGGACATCCCACATGGTCACCTAGTGGGGAATGCTGGCTATGCACTGGAGCCGTGGCTGATGACACCCATCAGAAACTCACACACACCTGAACAGGAATGCCATAATGAGGCACACGCACAAACACGAAATGTAATCGAGCATGTGTTTGGGCTGCTCAAGTCATGGTTCCGGTGCCTGGACACATCTGGTGGAGCCTTGCAGTACTCACCAACTACATGTACCCAAATTGTCATGGTATGTGCTATGCTACATAATATGATCCTGCGAAAACAGCTGCAGCAGGACCAGCATAGGCCTGGGCCAAACAGCCCCCCACCATTGCCAAGGTCATCACAGGCAGAGCGTGACTCGGAGGAGGAACAACCTGAGCCTGCCCCAGTAGGCAGAAGGAGGTGTGCCCAGTATGCTTTGGCCTTGGCAAAGAGGCAACGCATAGCACATACACTGGCTCAGTAGGAACTCTGGAAATTATACCTCTCTCTGACTTGCACATATAGTAAAAGGGATGCCTAAGTTGACACTACCTGCTTTCAAATATGTACAGGGAGTGTAGTATGTGTATCCAACATAGGCAGCCCTGCAGCACCACCTGAGGCATGATTGCCATGTGTTAAGCAATTTAAGGCAGTGCTAAACAGCATTTACCGCCATGTAGTATATGCAAACAGAATCGCACACACCAACTAGTACAACTGTGGTCAATGTCGAGTAATATTGGGCAATGTCCAGCAAAGTTGGTGAATATACAGCAAGGTCGGACAAGCCTGGTCTACGTAGGGCATAGCTGAACAAAAGCCAACATGCTCATATTTGCTTAACTGGCCCTTAGGCAGTCTGGTCTGTTCAGTATGAAAATATAAAGCAGTGATGGGCCTCGAACCCAGGATACTGTGCAGTATAGTTAAAGTACTGAACCACTAAACCATGACAGTATTGCAGTGGTCAGCCAGTATGAATGAATGTTGATAAGTCTATGCAAAGTATCTCATGAAAACCCTGCAGGCACAGCATAATCCCTGTTGAGTTATGACAAAAAGGTGAGTCCTGCAGTAAGAACAAAACTTGACTTCCAACACACACAGTATAAATGTTAATATTGGTCATGTTCACACACATCCACAAATGTAGTGGACTTCAGATCGCAACATACTGAAAGGTCACACTGGGCATGCTCACACACTTGAATAAATGAGACATATGTCAGGCAACAAAACATGGAAAGCCTGAACTGGGCATGCTCACACACTTAGACCATGTCTGAGTACAGCAGTGGGCCACACATATCTGGCAGTTGCATGTGCTAACCCAGGAACCTCTCACTATCCAGCAATCCACCCTGTGCACACAGTTACATGACAACAGACACATATATAATATAGTGGAACCCTGTCATGATCAAACATGTTCTGCAGATACCTAAGTTGTTCATAGAAACTGGGAAAGCAAAGACGATAAAGACCTGCAAACAGTATCAGCAATAAATATTGTGCATCCCGAACATAAGCATAGGTTCAGAGGTCGATACTAGGCTATCTGCCCTAGGGCATGTACAAGCCTAGCCAGAGTGTGTTTGGCTTTTGCAACCCTGTCAGATTACTACACTGTGCCAGTGAATAGTAGGTCACACAAGATAGCCCATGTATGTTTAGGCTAGTGTGCCTCTGTCTAGCAGGGACACAGAAGATATCCCAGGGATAAACATATGATCACCCATACAGCCATCAAGATGTCTCCTGTAGGTGGTCAGTGGGTGGCTCTGCCTATGTGAAACTGTGATCACAATCCAGAGTGAGTGGAGGCCCTGGGATAAGAATCTGTCCCTCCTGCATGTCCTATTAACATCTGTGCTGAGGTATATGTCCCTGGAGTGTGTAGCTACAAGGGAGTCAGATATCCTGAGGTGGAGCATGTCCAGTAATTCTGGGTTGGGTATTACTGTAAACAACAGGCACACATCATATCCGAGTAGGTGGTAAGCGACTGAGTAGAGCTGGAGTTACTGCATCCGAACTGTGCAGGTCATCCGTGTGAGTCCCTACATCTGCTTGGTGAGGAACTTCTGTGGCCAGTACAGTTGCTGCAGGTGTTGGGTAAGGTACACCCCAAAGGTGGCATTGTAACCAAGCATGGTTGTGATGAGTATAGGGGCACAATGACCTCACTCGATCTAGATGTGAAACCATATGGGATAAGGTGGCTTATATAGAAGGTCTGTCCAACCACTTTGGCAATGTGAATGTCAAAGGCGACAGTACAAACAAGTCATGTCCCCAATCACCTAACAACTCCTACCATATGTAATGGAGTACTACCTATGTGGTAATGTGTGGGCATGTTGTTATTCCCAAAGGGGATGACTATGCAACTAATGGCATTTAGCTGTAGGCCATGGCTCAGGCACCAGTCATCCATCTCTGTGAGACCCTGTTGGAGTATGCATGTGGCAGCTGGAGAGTTGATTATGGCACACAGTTTGCAGGCAAGTGCGAACAAGGTCAGCCATATTCCCCCTGTGGTAGCCTGTACGTCAGACAAATATATACTGAACAAGAGAGGTCCCAGGACCGAGCCGTGTGGGATGCCACTTGTAACTGGTGTATAGTCAGACATGGTACCTGCAATTCTGACCATGTGTGTGCTATCCCTGATCCAGGTAGCAATCCATCATGTGAGATATGTGTTCATATCGATGCTGGTGAGCCTATACATAATGGCCTAGTGGGTTATTTTATGGAAGGGTTTTGCAAGGTTCAGGTAGGCTGCGTGTACAACTGTTCCTATGTCGATGTACCTGTTAACCGTCTAAAGAATACAAACATGTTCAAGAGGCAAGATCTGCCCACAACAACACTGAAATGTGTAGGCCACAGTGTCTGTAGGTTACCGATGTCTATGTGTAAGAGTCCCATGACAATACGCTCCATAGCTTTGCAGAACAGGCTAGGTAGGCTTATAGGGCAATATTGTCTGTGGTCTGTTGTGGCACCAACTCTGTGGAGTGGGACCACTGTCGCTGTATGCCATTCCATGGGTACATATCCTGTAGTAACTCCGATATTGCACAGTGATGTAATGTGAGGGTTACATCTGTCATGAAGCTTGTGTAAGATGCAGGCCGGGACACCATCTGGTCCCATTGATGCTGTAATGTATGCTTTGGGGAGGGCAGCACTCACCTGTTACTGTGTGATGTCAGGGAGGTTACACTCTGTTGGGATGGATAGTTGCTCCCTAGGGGGGATGGGGGGGGAGACATCTGCACTGAACCTGTTTGCCAGGATGTTGGCTATGCCAGTGGGTTCAGGGTAAGTTTAGTCAGTATGCAGTAACTCACAGCATATCAGTGAGTGTCCACCCAGGCTCCTGACATAACTGAAGAAGGCCTTGTGATAGTCCTATGTGTCTGGTGCAATTGTCCGTGAGAAGCAGCCCTTAGATAAGTACATGAGTGATCATAGCTGTCTGCTAGTACAGATCACAGATGCTTTCCCCATCTGTGATTGTACTCTATCATGTAGCAGCTTCCTCCTGATGTTGTACAGCTTATTAATGGCTGGGGTCTACCAGACAGGTCCCCTGCCATTGGAGGAGTGAATCTTGTTGTTATTTGGGATAGCACAATCCATGCAGTCCACTAGGTGTCCATAGAATGTGTATGTAAAGGATTCAGCAGTCGGAGCCATATTTGCCACTGTCTCAGGGTCTCTGAAGGATACCACCTTGCTTTGGTGAAGTGAGACGTTGGCTCATGAGAAGTTCACCAAGATTACCCAGGATGGGTGTGTGGAGTGTATATGTATGTCCAGTGAGATATATGTATGTTCTGACCTTACCAATGAGGGGTATATCGCTGGTGTGGAAAATAGAGTCCCCATGTTGGTGATGAGCAGGTCCAGTATGTATTCCCCCTTGTGGCTGTGGTAACTGGTTGTGCCATAGCATATGAATTTACAAATTGTAGCTACTGTAGGGCGAGGGTGTTGGGACTTGAGTAGTATCCCCAGTCAATATTTGTGTATCTGAAGTCACCCAATATAATGGTGTTTGTGGAGACCTTCATATTCTCCACTGTTCCCAGGAAAGCGGAGTGTGGTTCCTGAGTATGGGAGGGTGGTCTGTAGCAGGCAATAAACTGAAAGGCAGGTTTGCACAATGGTAGTTGTATATGTATCATCTGTGATGCTTAGTGCAGTGCTACTAACCCGGAGGTGTGTGTATCTGTGATGTATATGGATACTCCCCCTAGTTGTGTTGTCCGTTCCAAGTCCTGTGGTCAGAAAGCATAGTATGAAACATAACCTGGTAGTGCTGGTGTGCATATGTGAGCCTGAACTAGGCATCTGTTACTGCACAGATATCGCTATCCTCCATACTGAGGAGAGTCTTGAGTGGCTGCAATATGAGGGTAACACATCTGGTGTTGAGCAGCATTACCCTTAGTGTCATTTAACCTGTAATGTCTATGGAGGTGGGTTTGTCTTTTGAGCCCTGCTCAACAAATGCACTATGGTGGTAGCAAAAACCTTAGCCAGCATTCGAAGGTCCAAGGGTGACAGGTGACAGCTGTCCATAGTGAAGCTACGTGGCATGTTGAGCATGTCATCACAGGCTGACAGACACTGTATCCCCTATGAATGACACCAATTAGTTAGCCAACTGTTAAATGTGATATGTTTGTCTGTATACTGTGACATCATACTTGGTGGGTGTAAGATGGTAGACAAGGTCAGGGTCATACTGGCATGGGCTACATGATCACAGTGTTCCTCCATGTACCATGTCATGTAGTCTAGGGAGTAACATCTGAGGTTTTACGCACCAGCATGGAAAATGATGGTGCCAGTCCTGTACTTGCTTTGGGGTGACCTGACTGCATGTGTTATGTGGCAAATCCTGGCACCCGACAGACAGCACAAAGGGACTATTCCCTTGTATGGGCTGGTGAGTGGTATGTCAGTGTGTCTGACAATAAGTGTCGCCTATCACAAGTGTATTAGGTGTGTTGTGTAGCCCGAAGGGCAGTGACTGTGTGGCACACTGACATTGTGAACTATGTGAGATGAGGGTATTGTAGTGGGGTAGCAGTTGTGTGTGTGCCTGCTGTGGAGGTCTCTGCTGCTTAGGCAGAGTTCATTTACAGCATCTGAGTATGTGTATGTGTGATAATGTGGTTTGAGTGCTGTCGCCAGAGGATATGTGAGACTGATATGTGGTGTGTGTGGTTACCTTCACCACCTGATAGACTGTGCCAGTCATGGGTCGAGAGTGTTCAGCACCCTGTATGTCTCTATAGGTGCATCTCACACATATATCTGAGTTTGTCAAGAGGAGGAGAGTGTTGTCTGTGTACATGAGGCAGATGTGAGATTGTGTCTACATCACAATATTCATCAGCTGGACTGGAGAGTACACACGAAGCCGACCCCTGGACATGCTGGGATATCATGATGACATACTCTGTAGCCAGATCACAAGGGATCAGTATGGTGTTAAATGTGTAAAAGAGTATAACAGAGATTAGTGCTCAGGTTCGTTGGTGTTCTGTAAAGAGTAGCTGAGAAGGAGTCCAGACTGAATTATGACACCTCCGACAGCTATGTCATATATAGCAATGTACACACATATATGTCATGAGTCAGGGCCAACTGTACCTGACTAACAATGCCGACATCCTGACAGACAGGCCCATATATACATACCCACCTCCACTGACGATAGTCCATATCATCATACCAGGAGATATCACATGTAGAATTGATGAACAGCTACCCCCAATGCCAAATGCATGGTATCAAGTGGACTACATTGATTCCCAATATGTGTCATGCATAAACTACAGAAGAAACATATCCTGCACCTGAGCAGTCAGCTGAGCCTCCCCCCCCCTACACAGGATGTGGAACCATTGAATGTGTTACAGCAACATATGGCACTCCACACAAGTGTTGGTGCACAACACACCATGGGAAGTATAGTCCAGTACACCTATGAAGTCTGATCTGCAAGGCCATGGAGTCTATCATGGTTGAAGTCATAAACCAAGCTACTGGAAGCTGACATACACACAACCTTACTAACTGTGTTATGTTCATGTGTGGATCATGGTCCCCAGACATGCTAGACTGTTTGCAGGGCAGCCACCCAGGACATACATCAATGAACACAACTACACATGTCTCACATACACTTTGAATAGCCCTTTATCAACATCCCAGACACATGTAGTACCCACAAAACCAACAAGCTGTTCATAAATATGTGTTGACATATGAAGGAATGTCAATGTGTCCACAGATAGATCACACAAGGTAAGGATTATGAGTTCCTGTTCAAGCTGTTGACACCTGACGACCCACATGGACCATTCCTGGAATGGCATAAAGCAAAGTGTACACACATTACCATGTCCAGTCTGATGATGTTACCATCCTAGAAATACAGCAGGAGAAGGGAAACCCCCCAGTAAAGCAAATAGAGTGCCGTGCTAATGCGTGTCTCTCTCTAGTATCATAACATAGATAGATAGGGGTTTGAATCCTGGAAACACTGACTGTGTGTGTGGGGGGGTGTGTATGTGTGCAATTGTCTTTGAAAGGAGTGCCCTTTTTGGAGACTGGGAAAACACACTAAAAGATGTACATTCCTCTTTGGAAAGACTGATGATGTCACCACCCTATGAATACAGCAGGAGAAGAAAAACCACCCAGTAAAACAAATAGCGCACCATGCTAATGTGTCTCTCTCTCTCTAGTATCATAACATTGTTAGGTAGAGGTTTGAATCCTGCAAATGCTTACTGTGTGTGTGGGGGGTGTGTGTATGTGTGCAATTGTCTTTGAAAGGCATGCCCTTTTTTGGAGACTGGGAAAACACACTAAAAGATGTACATTCCTCTTTGGAAAGACTGATGATGTCACCACCCTATGAATACAGCAGGAGAAGGGAAACCACCCAGTAAAGCAAATAGTGCGCAATGCTAATACGTTTCTCACTAGCATCATAACATAGTTAGGTAGGGATTTGAATCCTGCAAACGCTGACTGTGTGTGTGTGCAATTGTCTTTAAAAGGAGTGCCCTTTTTGGAGACTGGGAAAACACACTAAAAGATGTACATTCCTCTTTGGAAAGACTGATGATGTCACCACCCTATGAATACAGCAGGAGAAGAGAAACCACCCAATAAAGCAAATAGCGCGCCGCGCTAATGCATCTCTCACTAGTATCATAACATAGTTAGGTAGGGGCTTGAATCTTGCAAACGCTGACTGTGGGGGGGGGTGTATGTGTGCAATTGTCTTTGAAAGGAGAGCCCTTTTTGGAGACTGGGAAAACACACTAGAAGATGTACACTCCTCTTTGGAAAGACTGACGATGTCACCACCCTAGAAATACAGACGGAGAAGAGAAACCACCCAGTAAAGCAAATAGCGCGCCATGCTAATGCGTCTCTCTCTCTCTAGTATCATAACACTGTTAGGGAGGGGTTTGAATCTTGCTGACTGTGTATGTGTGCAATTGTCCTTGAAAGGAGCGCTCTTTTTGGAGACTGGGAGAACACACTAAAAGATGTACATTCCTCTTTGGAAAGCCTGATGATGTCACCACCCTATGAATACAGCAGGAGAAGGGAACCACCCAGCAAAGCAAATAGCGTACCATGAGTCTCTCACTCATATCATAACATAGTTAGGTAGGGGTTTGAATCCTGCAAACGCTGACTGTGTGTGTGTCACTGTTGGTCAATGCAGTGTGAGTTTCGCTTTTACTATGGTATGACTTATTATGATTACAACAGTAAGTGCATTGCACATATCAGGTATCTGCATGACAAATATATGTGTACATGTCCCCTCAATCAGTACATAAGTGTGAAGCCTGCATACTACATGAATACATTTGTTGCCATTGACAGGTTGTGCCGCTGCTTCTCAGATCGTAGGTCACATATGTATGTATGTGACAGGGCTGTCCACTGTTGTGATCCGTGGCCAAGGTCATCTGTGCCATACACACCCATGACAGTTACTTAAGAGTAGTGTGAGTGAGGGTATATGCCTGGGGTATATATGTCAGACATGTTCATACACAACAACAACTGTCAATAATGGACAGTCTTTATAGGTGTACAACTGCCTTGTGGATATGCATCCAGGCCTCTAATGTCTCATGTGATACACCTTGGGACTCCACAATACCTATGGATATGTGGATACCAAGGGACACATGACATAACATGAGGCTGTATGTACACATTGGTACCCAACATACATGTTGGGGGCTACCGCCTATGTGGTACTGATGGGATAGTAAGTATAGTACATGTGGATGACTATGCCATAGTCGGTTAACTGCTATACAGCATGTATCAGATGGCAGGTATCTGTCTGTATGATACCCTTGTGTAGGATATGCATCCCATCCAGGGAATGGATTGTAGGCCAATGCATGCATTTCCAGAGTTGGATGGACACATCCCTAGTGTGTTTGCATGTACCTAAGGGGGCTATATGCCAAACAGGTGTGGCCACAGGAATGGGTTGTGGTCATTACCACTGGTTAGTGTTATAGTGTAGCACCGGAAGGATCCAACTGTTACTGAGTTCCCTACGACTGTGTGTCATTTGTCAGGACATCATCCAATGCTTGCTTATAGTCATGCTGTTGAGGTTGTGTATACTACCAGACCACAAATCATTGACAGATACTAACAGTATCACCCACAGCATAGTGTCAACCCATGTCATACACATGTCTACCCATGTTAGTACATAACTGTAGTAGAATGCATACTGGCTATTGAAAGATACCATGAGATGTTAACAATGTGTACAACAGGGTATGCCACACGTCCCATGTGTCCACTATGCACGTACATGCAGACAGTGCGCACCCACCATGTTCACAGATGTACACTTGCTAATCTGTACTGCACACATCACACACATACTGTCCACTCACTAACACATGCTGGCAACACATTACACTTCAGCCAAGTGGCACATGGGTGAACAATACATACTCAGACCTAACAGTGGTGTAAACAATGCTACATTGACAATCAGAGCTTTAATGCATAATGTCTGCTGAGATATACCTACAAGGATGTCATTACACTTTCCTGTTGACAACTTGCTAATATTGCTACACTGCTAAAGTGTCACCCTGTGCATCAGCACCATGTTAGCCTGTTCCTCCATCAATGTTACAGATGACAGGAGGCGACACAGGTATCATCATATGCACAGGGCATTTTGTTGTTTGCCAGAGCCTGACATTGACCCATCCAATCGACATGTCTGTGTTTGTGTGTGTGTGTGTGTGTGTGTGAGTGTGTGTGTGTGTGTGTGTGTGTGTGTGTGTGTGTGTGTGTGTGTGTGTGTGTGTGTGTGTGTGTGTGTGTGTGTGAGGGACAACAGTACAGCATGGGCCAACGTTGATGTAATGTGTGTGTATGTGTGAGCCCTAGTTGTTTGGTTAATGTGTGGGTGTCTGCATGCACACAGCTCCACCATGTGGCTGCCATATACAGTAGTTTGTGGGACAGCCACAGACTGTACCTGCTAGGCTGTAAAGATCACTGTCTCCGGCCATGGACACAGTACCTGTGCCTGGCAGGGGTGCTATGGACAGTATCGGGTACCAACCCTGACTGGGTACTGTCCTCAGAGGCAGAGGTAGGTCTGGACCCATGTCCCTGCTGGGACTGGCCAGAGCCACGTGCACGTGGTCTACTGGGACGGTCAATGGACAGGCCAGCCCCAGCATTGTTGGGGTTGGTACTGCCACTACAGGAGTGGCTGTGAACTGGGGGCCGTCCATGACCACTGCCAGCTGTTGCTGTTGCTGGCATGCATCCGCGTCGACATCGCAACCATCCCGCACGGTCCTGGCTCATGGAAGACATATTGTGGAGGGCATCTAATGTCTCCCCCAACATCTATCAATGACCTCGCTGTAAGTCCGGATGGCACCAGCAAGGTCATGGATGCTGTCATTGATAGCGGTGTAATGTGCCGTCTGCACCCTAAGTCCCTGCCTGCTGTACTGTTCCATATGTGCCTGAGCCTGCATTACAGCCCAGAACATACTGGACGTTGTAAGACCAGTGAGGGCACGTCTGCCCGGGGCAATATGACCAGTGGTGCTCCTCCGAGAACCCCTGGACCTCCACCTATGTTGTACCGTTCCAGGAATATGGCTATGGCTGCTGGGAGGGGATGCAAGTGCCATGGGTACCACACTCTCCTGGTCAATGCCAACTGTATGCTGTCCCTCGCCTATGGCCATTGGTGGTGAGGGATGTATTGACAGTATGAGTGTGCGCATAGATGGGGTTGAACGCTGTGTACTGTCGATTGGCGGACCAATGACAGACTCTGTCAAACCTTCCTGTGCCACAATACATGTCTCACCATCAGCACTATCCATGACAGTGGCTTCAGGTTCCCTGCTGCATTCGGCCACCCCTAACTCAGCACCTGTGAGAGGAAGACAGGAAACACACTTTACGGTCTGCACATGCACACATGCACACATGGACACATGCACACAGGAACACATGCACACATGAACACATGCACACATGCACACAGGAACACATGCACACTCCTCACCACAGCAGATAAACACACACAACAGCAATCCAAAACATACTCAATAGTGGTTGAAGGTGGGTGACAGTATCACAAGGCAAACAGTCATGTCACACGTGTCAGCATGCAGAATATGTGTTGATCAAGTCCACAAAATGTGAGTGTAGACAGCCATAGTTAATGACAGTGTACATGGCTGTGGTGCATGTGTGTACATGTTCAGTGATTGCCTACACCCTGGAACACAATGTGTACAAGGACACAACATTTCTGTGCAAATATTATAAGCTCTGCAATGTCCTGTGCACCATCACTGACAGGTATACATACCATGGCTGCATGTGTTATCTGTGTGTTATATGGATTTCCATGTCTGAATGCAGTGTCTGTGTCTGTATCAGATAATTGTGGACACAGGTGTAGCACATGCATGCTATGTACACACATGGGATGAGTGGTGCATGTATACGTGATGGAATACCAATCCTGGACATGGCCATTCTACAGTGGTTATGGTGAGTGTGGGACATATTCCAGATATACCAGTGCCAGCCATGACATTGCATGGTACATGACTGCAACATTCAACATCACACATAACCAATGTGTGTCATGTGACCTATATACCCAATATCATTCCAGGACAAATATGTGTCACTTTGTACAGAATGCGACTGCTATGCATATTGTGTATATTTGCATATGTTTGCACACACACAACATGTTATGCATAATGTGTATAGGTGCATATGTGTGCACACACACAACATGGAGGTGCAAAGCAATGACAGTTTTTGTAGTACTGTGGTCACTGTAACTGTATGGGGTGTAGTACCATTAGCCATCATCATCATGCATCATGTGGTCACTCAAGGCCACTAAAGTGTGCTAGACCACCGCCTAGCATGCAGTACCTGAACCGCAGTGCCGTGGCTAAGTTCACACTTACACAGCCACGTTGCACAAGGGTGTGTGAAGTGCCCAATAGGGAGCATTGCCTAACATGACTGTGTTATGTGTTGAAGAGTGTTGCACAGCCCCATGCTAGGCCCTTATCCCTCAGGTATATTATGTGTGGTGTGTGGATGACATGTGGGATACTGAAGTGTGACCTGGCAGCGGGTGCCCGGTTACACTATGTGTAGCATGTTGAGGTGTACTGCGTATGACAAATGTGTTATGTTGTGTACATGTATGTCAACTATGCCTATCCAATGTGCAGTACAGTGTTACCACATTTGTGTCTGGTGCTCTGTGCATTGCATGTGATTGAGACAGCTACTGAATTTGCTGAGATGTTTAATGTCTCACAGCAAACATGCACAGCATGCCTTATGCGTAGGTGTGTTATGTGTACATGGCCTACACCTCACCTATGACATGCACATTTCAATACCAATTTTAAAGTGTTAACACACTCACCAGCATGTGTCGTCTGCCCTGCTGTCACACCAGAGGGACCTACAAGAATATGACACAGTTTGTCAGTGGCCACAACTGTGGCATTGCTACTGTGAGTGTGCTAAACTACAGTAGAACAACAGGTATAGGTGTACAGATACTATTCACAATATCAGTATTGCGCACAATAGGCAGCACAACTGCTAAACACAGTACACATCTCACATATGCATAATCTAACAATACAGGTAACAGTAGTCTACAGCTAGGGCATGTTACCTGCATGCTCCATGTCACCATGCTGGGTGGCTCCGGCCTCCATGATGACAAGTGTGATGTTGTTGCTGCTGTAGGCCAGGAGCCGCCACACTTAGGAGCAGTTCCTTCACTCTGGTGAGGGGGGATGTATGGCCACCCCACCACCTGTGGCAAGCTGTTGTCTATGGATATCAGACGCACACCGCCAGACATGTCTAATTAAATCACTGCAGTGATGGCATATCTGCTCATATATCCGGTTATGCATGTCTATGTCATTTACCCGACGAACAAGACCTTGCCACAGTGCAGTACACTCCTGCTTGTGTTGGCTGGCCCTGAAAAACAGCAGGGTATAGTTCTGAACTAGGCTGTGGTGGATTTCCTGTTCCTCTGTGGCTGTGTAGGAGGGATTCCTTTGATGAGCTATAAGCCTGGAAGACTTATATACTTATATAGACTTATATATACATATATATATATACATACATATATGTATATATACGTATATATATATATACATATATATATATATACATATATATGTATATATACATATATATATATATGTATATATGTATATATATATATATATATATACATATATATATATACATATATGTATATATACATATACATGCACATATAGGCACATATACTGCCCACCTTTCATGGTGGGAATATCAATTATGAAACAGTTGTGAGACATACAATTATGTAATAATATTGCACAGTGTTGTGCAGAATGCATTTCACTGTCCTCGGGCCGTACAGCTGTAGCAGACCTCACTGGCTGTAACTCAGTCCCACAGCATTTAACCACCACATGACATATACCTGCACTGCTTGCTGTTTTCAATGCCACACACTACAACCTACATAGATATGTGCACATAGCAACCGTCAAATACATATATATGTCCAGACTTCACCAACAGTTACAGTATGTCCCTTGCCCTATGCACATCTGCATATACATATAGATACGGACTGCTACCACATATGGAGGGTTCACATTATGTAGAGTTCCCTTCAGACACATCATTTGGATGCCAGCAAATACATCTCTGTTACATACCTTACCTTTGTATTTCTCACCTCTGTCTGTTGTACCTGTTGAGGTTTTTTTTTTTTTTTTGGTTGGTGTCTCCAACTGCCTCTGTTTGTTTTTTTTTTTTGGTTGGTGTCTCCAACTGCCTCTGTTTGTTTTGTTTTTTTTTTGGTTGGTGTCTCCAACTGCCTCTGTTTGTTTTTTTTTGGTTGGTGTCTCCAACTGCCTTTTTTTTTTTTTTTATTTGGTTGGTGTCTCCAACTGGCTCTATTTGTTTTGTTTTTTTGTTTTTTTTATCTGGTGTCTCCAACTGCCTCTGTTTGTCTGCCTGTCTGTCTCTCTCTCTCTCTCTCTCCAGTTGCTGCAATGATATTATTGCATGTGTGGACAGCAAGTACAGGCTGCTTTTGTAGGTATCTGCACATGTGCATGTGATGGCCTCTGCACCAATTAGTGCCTACCATTTAGTAATTGCATGCAGCCTGTTGTGTGGTAATTGCTGTTCTCACTGTGATTTCAGGACACTGCTATAAAATGATAGGTTAGGTAGGCATAGGCCTTTCAGTTTTGCAAGGTGGGGACCATGCTTGTTTGCTGTGGACACTGTTGTGTTAGTCAGATGGTTGGTATATGTCTCATATCTGAAGCTGGGTTGTAGCCAGTGAAATGCATGTTGTACTGAAACCTGACTGTTGCTTCTTCCAGTACACTCTTCTCAGTCTGTAAGTTTACTCACACCTCCTAATGCTAACACTGGATACATGGGAGTATGTACTTTCTTTTGGAAATAGGGAATTAACTGGCATACAACAGTAGTTATTGCAATGTATTCCTATGGCTTTCCTATTTTCCCTTTACATTCACTCCTTGTAATGCATGTTATATTTCTTTATTGCAATGTATTCCTATGGCTTTCCTATTTCCCCTTTAAATTCACTCCTTGCAATGCATGTTATATTTCTTTCAGCACCAAGTTATTGTATATCTGCTGTGGCTTAGTAGTACATCATGCAAACTGGTGAGTCCAAGGTGTGGGGTTTGAGACTGACAAGGGTATTTTATTTTGCTGCTGAGCAATACAAGGGCCTTGTCATACAGAGTGACTAAGGCACTTTTAAGCAGTTGTAAGCTGGTTTGAGTGGGTTTGCGCGACGCTTAGCTTAGCTTATTGTATTTTAGCAATACTAAGCTAAGCTTAGCTTAGCTCATTTTATGTTAGCAATACTAAGCTAAGCTTGGTGTAGCTTATCATATCTTAGCAATGCTGAGCTAAGCGCACACATGCACACACTGGTGCAAACCCGCTTACTACTGTTTACAAGTGCTCACTCCCACTAACCCCCGTGCTCATGTCTTTGACAGAAAAGTAAATGGGGAGATAGGAATGTGGTGATAAAGGGTGCACAAACAGGGGGAAGACAGTAGGGAAACCAGCTTGGGATGTACACTCTGGGTGTGGAGAAGGTCCATAGCTGCCCATTTCTTTACCAGCAACAGCTGTGCATATGCAATACATTAGGTGGGATATTTGAAACCTTCCACCCCTGAGAGAGGGGTGAGGACAACTAAGTATGTTGTACTACCAATTATGAATATCAGGCACATGCACTGTTTGTGAACTGCTATACTGTCATTAGTACGTTACTCACTTCTGAACAGTTTGTGGTTTGTGTTGACATTAGCACAGTCTGCTCAGGACAACTGGACATATTTCTGTACTGTGTATGCCTACCTACACCCTTGGTTGTGCCTGACTACATGGGTATATAGTACCTTTGGGTAGGGGTGCAGAACTGCAGAGTGCATTATTTATTATCATGTGATGTTTATCTTACTGAACATGCAGAGTTGCTGTGTACCTGTAAGTCTATGAAGGCTTGTAGTCTGTCTGAGTAGCTCCCACCTGTGGACATATCCAGATGGTAGACAGAGGTCAGCCTAGTATTCTTTGACTGTGCACCACAGCAGTCTTTTCAGCACCTGAACAATGGCATTGTCACAGGTGGTTGCTAGCAGTACATGGCTACATCCTTTGATATTTCTGTGTTGTACTTCTACATAAGGGCATGCTTGTGGGATTCATTCTACAGCTATTTGCAGAGTGTGTAACAGCAGAGAAGCTGATATGCCTGTGTGTTTCTGACTCTTCTAGGCCTCAGATACTCTCACGTATATATTTGAACAGCCTCAGGGAAAGATACATATAACTGGGTTACACCTGGGATATAGTTCAGACATTTTGCAGTTCAGACTTTGGGGGATTCAGAGCATATGTATTACTACACATTTTCTGATGTGCAAGCGGTGTCTACTCTCACTTATTGACATTTGTCATTAAGTGAGATTCAACACTTTTCTGCCTACTGTTAGTACATTTCACAGGGAGTCAGAGGGGCACAGCTAACATTTGTTTACAAATCAGGGTCATCACTGTAGAGCAGTCACTGTTGGGTGGTCTGGCCTGTGACCTATGCAAATATGCCAGTGTTTATCCTGCTCTGATACTGTGTGGGGTTTGTAAGCTGCTACTGTAACCTTATTCCCTACTAGCATGGCTGATTCTCTTTTCACAGTCATGTCATGCAATTCCACAACACCTGATGGTTAAGGCCCACAGAACAAGATTTGTGTTATGCCATTCCTATTTTCCCTTTACATTCACTCATGGTAATGCATGATATATTGCTTTCAGCACTGAGTTATTGTATATCTGCTGTGGTGTAGTGGTATTTCATGCAGACTGGTGTGTCCAAGGTCCCGGGTTTGAGACTGACAAGAGTATTTTATTTTGCTGCTGAGCAGCACAAGGGCCTTGTCATACAGAGTGACTAAGACACTTTTAAGCAGTTGTAAGCGGGTTTGCGCGATGCTTAGTGATGCTTAGCTAAGTGCACACAAGCTTACACTCGCGCACCCCCACTAACTACTGCTTAAAAGTGCTTATTCCCGCTAACCCCCACGCTAATTTTTTTTAAAGAAAAGAAAATGGGGAGATAGGAAAGTGGTGAAAAAGGGGGTAAAAAGAGGGAAAGACAGTAGGGAAACCAGCTCAGGATGTGCAGGATGGGTGTAGGGAAGGTCCATAGCTGCCCATTTCTTTACCAGCAACAGCTGTGCATATGTATGAAATTTGGTGTGAAATTTGAAACCTTCCACCCCTGAGAGAGGGGTGAGGACAACAAAATATGTTGTACTGACAATTAGAATTATCAGTTTACATGTCCAGTGGACATGTGTACAAACTGGGCAGCTGTGTATGGGGTGTAATTTTTTTGTGGGAACAGATTGCCTTTTTTTTAATTTTTTTTCAGGTGAGAGTGGAATGTGAGGTAGAGGAAGTAGGTATATTTGGGGAGGTCAGCTGGGGAGGTAAACAGACAAGACAAACAAGATGCATACAGGGGCAGAGTTTGACACATGGGGTGGCTGAACACAATTGACAGGGAAGGATGTTTGGAAATCGCAAGCCCATGAGCCCACAGATGGTAACAGTGGAACTGAGATCCCCACCCATGGGCAGTCACCACTGCACCTTCACAGCCCTGAGGGTGGATGTGCTGGGGGCTGAGTAGTACAGGCAGGCTCACCCGAGAAATGCACCACTCTCGCCTCAAGCTGGCGTAGGGGATCAGCGACTGAACGCTGGATCTCCCTACACACCACAGCCCGGACCCTTCGAAGGGTGACGGGTGGCCCTTCTCTGCTCACATTTGCACAAGGGGGACAAGCCCCATCCCCTGCAGTGCTTCCACCCAAAGGTGGCACAGGACCAACGGAGGAGGGGAGCCCAGGCTGGGCACCGAGCTGCTGGTGCCAGATGCACTCGCCAACTGAGGAGGGACAGGTGGGTCCGCTGGGACCAGCCTTCCCATACATTCTGTGATTAGGTGTGTTTAATTACAACATAAACAACAGCATTCCAGATTAGTTGTAACAGCATGCAGTAATATTCCCATTAACCCAACACACCAAGGTTCCAACAGTTGAACAGCAAGCATAACACATGCATATATTGAACAACAGTGGATATTCCAACAGCATGCAGGGATGTTTGGTAGCAACAGGCCACCATGAATGTGGTGTTTGAACAGGGCACATGCATCAACATCGATGCAAATATTTATAAAACAATAGGACATATGTCCCAACAAATATTTAAGGTTACACATACCCATTGAGGTGTGGAATTGCATGGTTTATGCACATACGGTAGGGTGTAGAAAAAACCTTGGTTAACATCTTATAATGACCTTTTAGTCTACACTACATTCCCAGTGACTGCAGTTGTATATCCCCTACCTGCATTATTACACTTGCCACCATACATTAGGTTGTGTCATGGGTTTGGCTAGTTCAATATATGCCTGACCTATATCTGACATACCAACTCTCCGAGATGCAGGTGTTACTGCTACACATTTCTTGTTTGCATTTATATTTCTTTATCTACATATCTGGGATGTTTTCACATGACATTTTCACTTCGATTTGTACAGAACCCTGCATTTCTTAACACACACTCACATTTCTGGTGAATAATTACATGCTACATGTGTGCCAGGTTTACTTATTCATGCCAGCCAGTAACTGACTATTGTGGACTGTATATATGTTTCACAGCTACTAGCACTTCCATCACCCACTTTATATGGGACTGCATAACTCTAGGTTGCCAGCACATTTTCAAACAGTACTGTTTGTATAATGCAAGGGTACAACAACATTTCAGACTCTGTGACACAGACACACTCTGGGTTTTAGACCTTTATTAATGACATTGCACACTTTTCCACAGGCTCACTCCTTTATTTGTTTTAACTGTGTTTATGGCAGACATGTTCAAGACATATTATACCTTTATTAATAGGTTAGAACAATCTTTTTTCAGGCTCACTCACTTATGTTATATGACAGTGCCTGAAGGGATATTATTCCAGACATATGTTACCTTTCTTAATGGGTTACTACACTCTTTTTCTGCCTCTCTGATGTTTTTATCTGACAGTACATGCAGAGAACATATTCAGGCAATTCTATGGCTGTTTTATTGGACTACAACACTTTCTTTCATGCTCTCTCCCATATTTTATATAACAATACATGCAGAATAATCACTAACCTGCCTGGTGGTGCAGCCTTAGCAGCCTATCAGCATAGGCTTGCTGATTTGCAGCATGGTCACCTGCAGCTGTAAAGTAAATGAAGGGATATTGAGACATACCTATCCATTATACATACTCCATTATCAATTCTTACATACTGCATTCCATGGCTACATACTCAGTTGTGGGGCATTCTGCATCCCACGGGCCTTCTGTATCCACTGGTTCAGGCGGTCCTGCTTTCGTCTCTTCAGGTGTGCATGGTGGTGACAGACCTGCTCACCAGTCTGGAGAACGCCTGTGGCACTGGTGAGGTCATGAGCTAACTGGTTCCAAGCCTCTGCCTTGTATTCCGTCCCTTGGAACTGGCCCTGCAGGAGTCTTGTCTCGTGACGGTGGACAAGGAGCCAAACCATGTATTTTGACTCCTCGATGCCCCAACGTTGCGCTCGGAAGCATGAACCCTCTCCTGCACCTGCCATTCTGACTGCAAATGTGAGCTACAATCAGTTATGGCACGTATTCCCGCCTATGGGGCTTAAATATGCCACAATTCCCACACTTTTTTGTGATTGGCCATTTTGTAAAATTCTCGGCTGACTGCAGACCTGCTTAGTAATGGTTAAACTACCATTCGTAAGTTTATGAATGTTAATAGTGGCTGCTTTCCCTGTGTTGTCATGGCTTAGTGGTTCTGTATTTTGATTATGATGCAAAGGGTCCTGGGTTCGAACCTTGTCATTCTTTTATTTTAATACTGTCTAGACAGGCTAGTGGGTGTGGCTGTGTTTAAGCAACTTAGCTCTACGTTGCTCCCCGGTGCCCTACGGTGCCCTGGTGCGCGCGCTCCACGCAAACACATTGCGCTGAGTAAAGCGCTTTTAAACTTTGGGCAACTCTATTTAGCTGGGTAAAGCACTATTAAACTATGGGCAACTCTGTTTAGCTGGATAGAGTGCTATTAAACTATGGGCACCTCTGTTTAGCTGGGTAAAGCACTATTAAACTATGGGCACCTCTGTTTAGCTGTGTAAAACGTTGCTTAACACCAGGCTATCTGGGTCCTTTAAAAATATATATTTTGTTCACTGATACATTGGCCATGTCACTGCTTTTAATAAAATTTTAATCATATATGTCTGGTATTATTTCAAATACTTATTTAAAACATAAATAAGAAGGGGAGTGGTGGGACTCGAACCGTGAATGCCTTCTCTTTGTGCATACATTCTACCATTACGCTATTGCAATTTGGTGGGATTTGCATAAACATTCTTTCTTATGCTCTTCCATGTCGGAATTGCTAACTCCAGCTAAGCAATGGGCACACCCGCGCACACACGCACAAATACGGGCAGCTATATCGTGGATTTAAAATAAAAATATATAATTATTTACTTTATATAAGTGTGATGGGGGTTTACAGTGTCAGGGAGTGTGGTGTTGGGTGCAAGTACATTTGAGCAAACTCGCTCTTGTGTTTTGACATTTTGCTTTTTATAACCTTGCAGGGACGTGCACATTTAGACTGCTCGGCAGCTTTCCTACTCAGTCCGTGTAAGAGTTACGGTTGAGTCAGCGTGCCCTCATGAATATTCATGGCACGCTGACGTCAAACCGTTCAACTGCAGCCTCCGAGTAAGACTTATTAAGTCTTACACAGAGGATTAGTGAATCCGGGGGTATATTAATCCCCCTTTACGACCTATAATCTCAGGAAGTAAGTCTAAAACATACCAGATTGAAGTTTTAATTGATAACTGGTTAAAATCTGTTTATGTCAACATCCCACATTTACTTGTTGACTCCTGGGACTTCCTGAGTCGATTGAAACAAGAACTTTGGGACAAAAACTTGATTTTGGTGAGCATGGATGTCGTGGATTTATTCAAATCCATACCTAAGGATGAAGGTTTAGAAATTTTTCATACTTCTATGATCCGATATTCAAATTTAAATAATGATAAAATTCTTATATTATTGGAATTGATGAGCATTGTTTTGGAAAATAACCTTATATATTTTGAAGGTGAATATTACAGGCATTTAAAGGGAGTAGCTATGGGGGCATCATGTGCCCCCATATTTGCCAACCTTGTGCTCACAGAATGGGAGAAAAGATATGTTTTCAACAGTGAATTCAGACAATATTTCACTCTCTATGTACGTTTTTTGGGCGACGTATTTATTTTATGGAATGGGGAAAAGTAAGTTATTCATAGTTTTGCTGGATATTTAAATAGTATATGTTCTTATTTTAAATTTACATATTCATTCAGTGAAACTGGGTTGCCATATTTGGATACTTACATTTTTCATACACCATCATGATTCAAATCAAACATATACCATAAGCCCACTTTTAGTAATTCCTACTTAGAGTATCAAAGCTGCCACCCTTTTTTACAGAAAAAAAGTATTTTAAAAGGGCAATGTATTAGGGCAGCTAGCATGACATCTAACCAACAAGATGTTGTACAAGAATTCAGTTTTATTGGTAGAATATTTTTTTAGAAAGAGGATACCCTGTTAAATTAGTAGAAGACACTACTGAATATATCTTACTGCACTGGGGAACATTATACCAACCTTTGCTAGGAGTAGTTTCTAAACAAATGGACAAAAGAAATAATGAGAACAACACTGAATTCTCATGAGCTATGATTTTAAAGTATAATATACAAGCACCTGCTGTAAAAAACATTATAGAAAGAAACTGGAATGTTCTTAGAGGTAACACTGAAGTATACAATAGTTTAGGTTATCAGCCTAAATTTGTTTACAAGACTGGTAGGAACATAAAATTCCAATTGGAAAATTATAAAAGTGATAGGACTAAGAAAGTACTCAAACGAACAACAAAATGTGGTGCTTGTAACCAGTGTATTTATATATATGAGGGTAACAGTATTACCTTGGACAATTTATGTAAAAATAAAACTGATTTCCAGACAGGGAATTGTAATACTAAAAGTGTGGTTTATTTGGCCAAGTGTATGGCCTGCCCAGCATATTATGCTGGGAAGATGGATAGGCATTTAAAAAACAGAATTTATGAACATATATACAATATTTAAAAAGAAAATACTAAGAATGCCTTGTTTAGACACAGACAATCTAATAATTCCAATCACACTTTCCATTTTACCATACTTGAAAAAATATATTTTAATCCTAGGGGTGGTGATGAAAAACTAATACTGGAAGAAAAGGAAGTTATATGGCAAATTAAATTAAATGCATCCAAACCCCATGGAATAAATTATTATATATCATTGAAACCTATTTTAAAAGCAAGAATATGAATTATTTTATGGGTTGTTGTATATTTTATGTATACTTCACTTATCAACTGAGTACTATTGATTTGTATTGAAAGTGAATTGATTGAATGTTGTATTTGAAATTTTAGCATTGATTATATTTATGAACATATATACATATATGTTTAATACACAAGGGTTACAAATATTATTCTTTTATGTATTTTAACATTTAAACACATCCAAAACAGTTTTTAACAGTTTTTAATTGTTTTAATTGTACTCAATTGCTTTAATTGATTAATTAAGCTTATTTCCTGTGGCTGTATTTTATATATATATATATATATATATATATATATATATATATATATATATATATATATATATACATACACACGTATAACTGACAGTTATCTCAGATGAATCTGATGAAGGCCAGTTAAGCTGGCTGAAAGCACTTATTCCTTTTGGTTGTTGCTGCAATAAAATAGAGTGTATTATACACGGGAGTCTTCATTGTCTAGGATTTCGAGCTTTTTTCAGCAAATTACACATATATCATCTTGGAATCAGAGATATAATCTGATGTTTGGGTAATACCTAGACTGGAACACAAACTTTTTCTCCCAATACGCCATTACAATATTGGTGAAAGCTTCACCACATGGCGACCCCATGGCCACCCCTCTACTCTGCAGGTAGTAGTTGTAAAAATAGATAAAGTTGTTACCGAGAACCAATTCTAAGAGTTCTAAAATTAAAGTGATAGTGTCATGAGCTACCTTGTGCTCTAACAGCATCTTGTACACCCACTCCAAGCCAATGTCTTGTGGGATGACAGTATAAAGATGTTTAACGTCAGTAGTTACTAGAGTGTCATTGGTATCACAGGGAATTTCATTAACGTGTGCTAAAAAGCTCCAAGAATCCTTGCATATCTGTTGTTCCTTCTCTATAATTTTCTTTAGTTCATAGTCTAAATATTGTGCACAGGATGAAGTGATGGAATCCCTACCATCAACAAGAAGTCGCATGAGAGGGTTAGAGAGTACCTTGTGGATTTTCGGGATGCCGAAGAACACAGGTACTCTAGGTGTAATAATATTTAAATAATTGTAAAGGTGAATGTCAATTCTCCTTTCCCTGAAAATGTCGCTCAGTTGTAAGTGAAGCTTTCTATGTGCACCATTCAATTTGTTTAATGAGACTTGTTTGTATGTGCCAACATCCAGGATCTTTTGCATCTTTTTCTGGTACATGTCTACATCCATAATTACCACCCCCCCCCCCCTTGTCAGGCTTCATGACCCTTATTTTCTCTCTCTGCAGTGATTCTAGAATGGCTGACACACTCTCTTTCAAATTATTTATGAGATGTCTATTTCTGTGTTTCTGCAAGCTCTTAAGGTCTAATTCACATAGTTACTCATACAAGACAAGCTTGGGGTGGGGGGGATTATGGATTGAGTTTATATTTTGTAGATTATCACTGACTCTATGCAAGTCGTCATGGTATAAAAGAGAAAAATTCAACTTCCTCAAAAACAATTTCATATTTATGACCGTAGTAGTGAAATCAAAAGATCTAATCGGCACGAAAGTCATGCCTCTAGCTAATAAATTTGCAATTTCCATGTCAATATTCACATCTGAGTAGTTATACACTTTAAAATCTTTCTCATTGTTAAAAACAATGGTGTAGTCATTATTTGTAAGTTCCTGAAACTGAGTGTCACCCTCTTGGTGAAAATAAGGGAGACAAAGTTATTTTAACCTTTTTAAATGTTGTTGAAAATGAGATAAGAGCTTTATATAGTATTAAGAATAAGTATAGAAATGGAGATGTTAAATATAACCTATCTTACAATGAATACAAGTTGTTGTTGCAAATTAAAAAAGATAGTAGTATCATACTAAAACAAGCTGATAAAGGAGGGGCTACAGTGTTGATGGATAGGGTATGGTATATGAATAAGTTTAAGCAATTTTTGTCTGACGCAAGTACTTTTAAAGTATTAACATTTGTAAATGTGAAAGATCATGTTTCTCAGGTGAATTTGGCGTTATATGATATGCAACTGAATCAAGATATTACAATTGAACTGTTTAGTTACTTAACAGTAACATGTCCCAAAATCCCACAAATTTATGGTATCCCCAAAGTGCATAAATCAATGAATGATCCACCATTAAGGCCTATCGTGTCTGGCAAGGGATGGGTGACCGAGCCAATTTCAAGATATTTACAAAAAGTGTTAGGAAAGTATCTACTTAAGTGTGAAACTGTTTTGAAAGATACGGTTCACTTTTTAGAAAAATTGGATATGTGGTTTAATCACCAAACTAGTTCTGACTACTTCTTGGTTACACTGGACATAGCATCGCTTTTTACAGTTATTCCAATAGATTATGGGATTGAGGCAGTAAGAGGTTTCCTAACGATGCAATCTTTTGAGCAGACATGTGAAATTGAAAATATTTGCCTTTTATTAGATTTAGTTCTGACGAAGAATATTTTTATTTTTGATGGTGTTCCCTACCAGCAGTTAACTGGGGTGGCCATGGGTACATCTGTGGCGTATACTTTTGCCAATTTAGTTTTATATGTATGGGAAAAGCAATATATTCTAAATGAGAATAATGAGTATGCGCGTTTATTTGATTGTTACTGCAGGTTTGTGGATGATTGTTTTTTCATTTGGAAGGGGACTTTGATTCAGTTAGAAAGTTTCCTCTCCTATCTTAACACCACAACATCCTTCCTTAAGTTTAAGATGGACTTTTCCCTAGACAAAATAGATTTTTTAGATGTAAGGTTTTATAAACAACTTGGTAGGTTGGAAACAAGGGTACATAGAAAGGATGTGCATGCAGCAAGGTATCTAAATACTGCCAGTATGCATCCAATGCATATTTATAGAGGTATTATAAAATCTCAGCTGATAAGGGTTAGTAGGTTAACAACTGATGAGGAAGTTTTCTTGGAAGAAACTGAGAAGATGAGGAAAGAATTTATTGAGAATGGGTATCATCCTAGGGATGTTAATATGAGTTGTGAGGAGGTGAAGCAAGGAAGAAGGGGCCCCTATAGACCAGTTTTTGGTTCTTTATCCCTGAACCACTTATGTTGCACAACAGAAGGGAAGGTGATAGGTCAGTCAACAGTTCTGTTCTTAGATTTACCACCACTTATAATGCTAATACTAATAATGTCTGTAAAATAATTAAAAAGAATTGGATCATTTTGATGTCTCAACCAGACTTAAAAGATTTACTAGGTCCAGTTCCAAGGTTTGCTTTTAGAAATGGTCAAACGTTTAAGCAAATTTTATGTTATAAGTATTTTTTGACTGAATCCATCCCTATACGAGCTAGTATGGGGACCTTTAAGTGTTACAATTGTGTCTGTTGTTCTGATATCAATGATAGTAGTAGTAGCTTCCAGCACCCCACAACAGGTGAATGGTTTAAATTTGTTTCTCGAGCAGATTGTAATACCACTAAGCTAGTTTATCTTGCTAACTGCACTTCATGTAATGTTTTTTATGTGGGGAAAACATCTAGGAAGCTTAAAGATAGAATAATAGAGCATAGGTCTGAGATTAAAAGGAAGGTTGAGACAAACGCATTATTCAGACATTTACATGAATTTCGAACACATGCATTTAAATTTAGGTGCATCTGTACTGTACAAATGGGCATTAGGGGTGGTGATCTAGATAATATTCTGTTATTGAAGGAATATGAATGGATAGTACGTCTACAGGCTGATAAACCTCCGGGCCTAAATGGGTCAGTAAGTATAAAACCAGTGTTAGTTAAGCGACAAAGGGAGAATTTATGAGACTTGTTTGGTCTTATCATTTATTCTAATGTTCTTTATATTTTATTTTAATATGGATGATTTAAGTATATGTATATATTTTTATATATGTATTTTATAAGTACAATAGAGTATTTAAGAAATTTAGGTATGATGTGCTTTTAAATAATTTGCATAATTAATTTGGGTCTTTATCTGAATGGCTGGCTTGTTCATGTGATTTTCAAATGTTCCTCTATTTAAATGTGGTTTGTATAAGTTGATTTTATGTGCTGATGAAGGGTGTAGACCCGAAAGCTTCATTAAAGCTGTTTGTTCGTGACTACTGTGTTTTTGGATATCCCTCTGGAATGACACCAGAAACTAAGCCAATTGTTAAAGTCAATCATTTTCTGTTTGTATTGAGGCATCACTCTGGGTGACACTAGAATGCTGCTTAAGGCTAGGACATACCTGTCTGGGACACATAATCAGCAAGCTCAGTAATGTCTCTCTTCATATAGTCCACGGAGGTATGTCTGAAGTCATTCATGGCAACATGGACTATGACAGAGTCATAACAGTACATGTTGTTGAGAGACTTGAGTGCGTATCTGACATGGCCCCAGACAGACAAGTAACTGTGACTTTCTCCTTATCCAGCCTGGTGAGAGGCATATCTGTGTGTCTCATAATGGAGTCTCCTATGACTAATATGTTGGGTTTATGGTTAAGCCTTAGTGGCTGTGAGACATAGGTGTGTGGACTATGCATGGTATGCGGTGTGGAGGGCTGTGGAGATCGCGTGTGTTTCTGCCTCGGAGGTCTTCTTTGTTTGGGTATGTTTATGTTGAGGACATCTGCATATGTGGGTGTGTGTTGTGTAGGTGCGGGTGATGGTTGAGGTGTAGAGATTGTGTTGACAACCTTCTCGATGCCAGATATACTGGCTTCAGAGGGAGAGATCATGGACTCTCACAAATTGTGCTCCTAGGTGGTAGTAGTAGATAGTTGTCCGTGTACATGAGGCAATTGCTACACTGTCTCAGGATGCCCATATCAACCAGACTGGCAGGGGAAACTGTAAGAAATTGTCCTTCCATATTTGTCAGAATCTGAGGGAGAAAGGCCAGGGAGAGCTAAGGGATAGGCCTAAACCCCAAGTGCTTAAACTAATACTAAGAGGCTTAGAATAACACAAGAAAGACAGGCTAGAAACAAGCAGTAATAAATGCAACAGAAAAGGTGCAATTGAACACTTACAGAACAAGCAGCAAGTAGCAGGAAAAAGCAAGATAAAGTAAAAGAGTAGATGGAAGAAACACAAATACAGAAAAATTTAAGCAGCTGAATAAAGTGTTTTTTTTTTATAAAGTGGAAAGGGAGAGAGGAGGAACAAAAGATAATTCAAGGTTAAGGGACTAAGGGGTTTGGCTTTCCCAAATGATTTCTGCATTAGGTAGAATGAGCTAATAAGATGGGACTAGGAGGAGTGTCCCAGATCAAATTTACTGCAGGGGCAGTCAACTGCAAAAGCCACCAACTTTAACAACACAACAGCATTCTGGTGGGAAGGAGGGAGAAAAATAAGATTCAGCCACATGTCAGCAAATATATAAATGCAGACAGATAAATCATTCAGTCAAGCAAACAAATAAAGACAGTGCAGTGCTAAGAAACACTGAACATTTAGGTAAAATGCAAAAAATGTACTTATTGCATCTATATTTCCAGATTGTTTGTGAAGCACTCTCAGCCAGACACAATGGAGCTGCTAGCAATGATATGCAGAAATTAACACAAAGGTAATATTTTTATACTAGCAAGATAAAAGACAAGCCTTGAGACAATCAGATAACACAAAAGCTGTTAGATCAGATTTTCTACCCTGGAATGAGTTCATTACAAACTCTTTGCTGCCACAAGGAGCTGTAAATGGACCCCCTATGTAGAACCAGTCAGTTCAAGCATTAAAATAGAAATAAAAATTTCAGCACAGATCAGGAAACAAAATTCAGTCAAAGGTCAGCAAATACATAAATGCAGACACAGATAAGTAAATAATTCAGTCAAGCAAAAAATAAGGACAGTAAAGTACTGTTAAGAAACACTGAACAGTTAGATAAAGTGCAAAAATATACTTATCAGCTCTGTATTGCTAGATTGCTTGAGAAGCACTCTCAGTCAGGCACAATGGAGCTTCTAGCAATGATATGCAGAAATTCACACAAAAGTAATATTTTTATACTAGCCAGATAAAAGGCAAGCCTTGAGACAATCAGATAATGCAAAAGCTGTTAGATCAGATTTTCCATCCTGGAATGAGTTCACTACAAACTACCTGCTGCCACAGAGAGCTGTAAATGGACCCCCTATGTAGAACTAGTTAGTTCAAGCTGCCAAATGCCTTGAAAAAGAAAAAAATTTTCAGCACAGATCAGGAAACAAAATTCAGCCACAGGTCAGGAAATTTATAAATGCAGGGGGTCTATATTATGTTATCGAAACCCGGTAACATCGAACACCAGAAGACCGACACGTAGAGCGCAAACTAAGGTAACAGGGAACATACAAAAACTGTGAAATGCGAAATGTCAAAGTGTGATGGTTGGCCCGTCTGCGTTACAGCTCATAAGGTAAGTGTGCGATAGTTACGATCTTTAGGGTTAGGGTGCAGGTTAAGGTAAGTGCATAGATAGGTAATGTATGTAAGGTTTAGTGTAGAGTGAGAAGTAAGGTTTTGTTAATTGTATGTGTGTGGATTATTTGTTCTGTTTGGGTATATGTTTGCAGGGTAAGTGTGCGATAGTTACGGACCTTAGGGTTAGGGTGCGGGTTAAGTAAGTGCATAGATAGTAATGTATGTAAGGTTTAGTGTAGGGTTAGAAGTAGGGTTTGGTTTGTGTATGTATGTGTTTTATTTATTATGTTTGGGTATGTAGTATGTAGCGCGTGGTAATGTTGGCCGTCTACAACGGTTCGAGATTTGAAAATTCACGGTTTAGGGGGTTCAACGTATTTGCGGTTCGGGCTATGTGTGTCGGTATTGTGGTGTTCGATGTTTGGGTATTCGATAACATAATATAGACCCAAATGCAGACACAGATAAGTAAATAATTCAGTCAAACAAAAAATAAAGACTGTGCAGTACTGTTAAGAAACACTGAACAGTTAGACAAAGTGCAAAAAATATACTTATCAGCTCTATATTTCCAGATTGTTTTACCAGAAACACATCCTTATAAAACAACAACAGTAAAAGAGTGAGTAGGAGGGTTGGAAATTTTTTCAATGATCAGGCAGGCAGGCTAACTAGAAAGGCATCTAATCAAATAAAGCCAATATTGGAGCCCTTTCAGAAACTTTACTTTAATGTGTTAGTGGGGGATGGGGCAGACACAAAATGCAACTTTAAGCAAGTAAATTATATGCAAAATATAAAATCACTAAAGTACAAACTGGAGCAGAGACAAGCCTCTCACTATTGAACTTCTACTACGGTTTAAGCACCAAACTATGCAGAAATTTACTATTAACACTGTTTATAGAAAAAAATGCAGTAATAAATGACTAAGGAAAAAATCTGGCAGCAGTAGCAGGCACAGTTCTGCCTAACTGTGAATTAGACTAGAAGACTATGGCCCAGCAGGGTTTAAAATACAAAGGGATAGCTTTTAAAAGTAATTCTACTTGTGGAAATAGAACTGCAGAATAATACAAAACACAATATTCCCATAGTTGCTAATTAAAATACGAGACTAAAGTCCCAGAACAAACTAAATAATGCAAACAGATGGCACAGAGGAGAAAAGTGCAAAGTAATCACCACACGTCATTATAAGTGCAATTTAAATATTTAAGCAGAAGTGAAATAATTCAAATAATTTAATTCTCTTTCATTTTTACAGTCAGCTTCACGGGTCTATGTTTCATGATCAAATGGAACATTCATAGAAGGCAGTTCATCATACATAGACCATAAAAACTTATTTTAATTGAAAGGCCAAATGATCATAAATAATTTCAATGAATTATCATAGCTGGCCAACATAAAGGAAACTGTAGTAAATACTTATCAATAATGTAGGCATAAGGAAACATGCCCTTTCCCCAATGTAGTGCAATCTCAAAGTTGGTATATATAATTAGTAGGGGTGCACAGCCCCCCACAAGAGGAGGATTCAGTGAACACCAGACCCTCCTTATGTAGGAGGCATCCTCACTAATTATATATACCAACTCCAAAATCTCATTCACTGACTGGGGAAAGGGCAGGTTTCTTTATGCCTACATTACTGATAAGTACGTACTATGTTCCATTTCCTTTAGATTGGTCAACTAGGATTGTTCGTTGAAATTATTTATGATCATTTGGCTTTTCAAGGTAAGGAAGTTTTGACGGTCTATGTATGATGAATGGCCATTTGATCATTAAACATAGACTCCAGATTCACACCTCTCCAAGTCTTGTATAGGTATGGAAATTGTCAGTTTTGCTTATTCATTGATGATTGGCAGTTGTTGCTTCAAACAGTTAAGCAGATGATAACTATCATCATTTCTAATACTTAAGTTTTGTAGTTTCATGAATAAATGCAACACTAAACTAACAAAAATAAAATATTTACCAGTTCTTATGTATGTCACATAAATCTTTCCAATACCTTTACGTTGGATATTTTCAGAACTAAATATACAGGAAATTTGAAGAAAGGGAGTATATATTACATGGAGAAAGTTGTCATCCGGTACATACCATAGAGGCAATACCATATGGAGAAATGTTAAGAATAAACAGAATGTGTAGTGACTTTAAGGATTTGGAAGAAGAAATGCATAAGACTGCGGAGATGTTTATAAATAGAGGATATCAAGCTGAAAAAATACAACAAGCTATAAATAAGGTGAATTTAAATTATATGGTTGAAGGGTAACCTATAATTTAATGAATGTGAGGGAAAATCAGTGTAACATGAATTTAAAAGAAAGTCTGTTTTTTTGTAACAAAATATACTCTATTTAATGAGAAGTTTAAGGAAGGAATAAAATATGATTGGGATTTATTAAGAAAAGATAAACATTTAGAACACGTTTATAATAAGAAGATAGTTTTCTCATACACCAGAGGTAGAAACCTGAAAGATTTTTTAGTGCAAGGTAATTTTGAGTTACCGGATAATGTTAGATGTAGAGAAATGGGCCAACAAGGGACTTCCCCATGTGGCAAATGTAGCATTTGCCCTTTTATAAAAAATACTTTCACAAAGGTGAATGGGATAAAATTTCAGGAAAAAGGTGAACATAGTTGTACCAGTGAAGGAATAATATATTGCCTAAAATGTCCATGTGATAAATATTATATTGGACAAAGCAAATGAAGTCTAGCAACCAGAGTAAAAGAGCACACATGTGATATCAAAAAGGGCAGTAAATATAGCCCTGTTGCATTGCACTTCCTTGAAAAACATGAGGGAAAATTTAGCGAGTTACAAGTAACTATATTAGAGAGAATTGTTAAGGCAAATTTTAATACAGGAGATATAAAAAAGAAGCTTAAGGAGAAAGAATCTATATTCATTTTAAAATATAATACATTAAATCCAGTAGGACTCAATCAAGAATGTAATTGGAGATGTTTTTTATAAATGTGTTTTTACAAAGTATTGCTTTAAATATCATATAGATTAATTAATTGATGCTAATTGATTCATTGTCATAAGTATATAATGGTTATTTCTAAACAAGTCATACTCTGTTAAAGGCTTGTAAAAGCCGAGGCGCTAGAGCAGTGATTTGGTGTGTTTCTATTTTAATAGAACGTTAAAGGTTTGCTGGCTTCTTCTTACAATGTGGTGATATAATAATTTCAATGAATTATCATAGTTAACCAACATAAAGGAAACTGTAGTACATACTTATCGGTAATGTAGGCATAAGGAAACATGCCCTTTCCCCACTGTAGTGCAATCTCAGAGTTGGTATATATAATTAGTGGGGGGGGGCTGGATTCAGTGAACACCAGACCCTTCTTATGTGGGGGGGCATCCTCACTAATTATATATACCAACTCCAAAATCTCATTCACTGAGGAAAGGGCAAGTTTTCTTATGCCTACATTACTGATAAGTACGTACTATGTTCCATTTCCTTTAGACTGGTCAACTATGATTGTTCATTGAAATTATTTATGATCATTTGGCTTTTCAAGGTAAGGATGTTTTCATGGTCTATTTATGATGAATGGCAATTTGATCATTAAACATAGACTCCGGATTCACACCTCTCCAAGTCTTGTATAGGTATGGAAATTGTCAGCTTTGCATATTCATTGGTGATTGGCAGTTGTTACTTCAAACAGTTAGGCAGATGATAACTATCATCATTTTAAATAATTAAGTTTTGTAGTTTCATGAATAAATGCAACACTCAACTGACAAAAATAAAATATTTATCAGTTCTTATGTATGTCACATAAATCTTTCCAATACCATTACGCTGGATACTTTCCAGTAGCCTGATGTTCCTTTTCTTATATGACATTTGGAGATGCACACTACACTTGAGCTGTTGTCTGAACAAGGCCCTGTAGAATACAGGTATTAACACATTTGCCTCTGGAATCCATCTCCCTGGAGATACACCATAGTATTCTGTTTTCTGCTGCCACTGCCCTCTCACTATGCTTGCAGTACTTCAGTCTGGACATCATCAACACTTCCAAATATTTTCCTGCTCTTTTACCAGCAGATCCACTTCCCAAAGCTAAGCTGTCACATCAAAGTTATTGTCATCTAAGTGCAGTACTTTGTCTTTGTTTGAATTGAACTTCAACTGCCACCTTTCATCCTACTTGCTCAGTATTTTTAAATCCTTCCCTAGGTTCTTTCTCTCTGAAACAGAAAGAGCCCACAGGCTTTGATTACCACACTGCTGTTATCAATAGTTGAGTGAATAGAACCAGACATAAGAGGTTTGAATCTCACCAGTGGCACCAAGTTAAATAAAAAGGGCAACTGATTTTAATGGTGTATGGTAAATGTGCACTGATACCTCATATAATAGCCAAGTAGTGCCTCTTTCAAACGAATTTTGCACTGTGCAGCTACAGCTCACAGTTATAGTCATTGGTATCCCAGTATTTCATCCACCTTAGACTGAGCCCAGTGCCTTCCAATGCAGTCTTACTAACAGTAATAAAAACTTGACCAAACGTATAACCATAAGATATACTGTGTTTTTACTGTCTCTGGCTTCTAAGCCCAAATGGCAACACTCCAGGACCACTGACCTCCCTTCTCCAGCTTATAGTATACTGTTACCAGTTAGTCAAAACTAACACCTTATTGTTTATTGTTAAAATAAGCTGGGAATTAAGTATTTAAGTGGTATCAACTGGCTCTGTTTTTGGCTGTGTTGTCAGATTTCTCAGCCAGGACCATGTTGGAAGCTGGTGAGGGTCCAGCTGGCAGCACATCTAACGGGTCTATATTATATCATCGAATGCTTAAAAAAGCAAACGATGATTAATTGACCCCATGTAAGCAAAAGCTTACAATGTCGAAACCTCAGAACAGTAATTTTTTTTTTCCAAGGGAAAGTGGGGGCTTCATCCCCCCATACCCCTGACGTGGGGGGCTGTGCCTCCCACACACCCCTACTTAAATATACCAACTCCGAGATCACACTACAGTGCCAAAAATGGCAAAGCAATGGAAGCATCCAAGCAAATTCTTTCCCAGGGAAAGAATTTGCTTAAAAGCCGCTTCGCTATTTTGCCTTTTCGTTCTTTTACTTTCGATCATGACACTTTCAACAGAATGCATCTGCAATCATGTAATAGGAACCCCATCTAACAAGGCTTTGCAGGCATCCATCTCAGATATTCAGGGGGACCAGGGTTAATTTTTTCCAAGAGGTCTAGGGGAGTTCCTCAGTTTTTGGTTGGGGAAGAAGTTCCTACTACAGTTCTAGACTGCTGTCCTGGGTTTGACCCCTCTCAGTTTTTTGAAGGAGAAATTCCCTTAAAAAATAAACAAATCATTAAACATGTTTCTTTCTCCCAAGGATCCACAAAGTGAGTGGCAGGCCTTTACTCGGGGGCTATTTAGTGCTTTAATGTCCTTAAAACCTCCTCATGGGATTTTGGTTCCTGCTCCTCCTTGGTCCTCTACTCCCCTTAAAAGGCTAAGAGAACAGTATTCTTCTGAGGATGAGTTGGATTCGGATAACGAATCCCTGACTTATTCTACTCAAATTCCTTCTCCTTTAGACTATGGGCCAGAAGAGGAGGACTCTATTCGTCCATATTTTCCCTTTGAGGAAATTTCCTTTGGGGACACACTCTCTAAGATGATGGATTTTTTAAGTGGGATTGTGCTCACATCTCTGATATCCATAAGAAGTACCCGGAGTTGCTGCAGTTGGAGTCCCCTAAACCTGTGTCTATTCCTCATGTTTTGGCTGCTTTGCTAGATGCCTTTTCCAATACCTCTCATGTGCCTGATTCTCTGCCCCTGCTCCGAAGAAGCCTGACAGGTTTTATATGGTGCCTGAGGATTGTTCTTTCCTATATAAATGTCTTTCTGCTGACCCCTCTATCATGTCTGTCGCCTCTGATAAGCCATCTCAGTTGGTTCCTTCACCCAAGTTATTGCCTTCTGACAAGAATAGCAGAACTATGGAAAGGTTGGGTAAGAAGGTTTACAGTTCTGCTACCCTAGCTTTTAGGGCTATTAATTATCAGACCCATATGTCTTGGTATGTGTTGGCTCATCTTTCTTAGGCCTGTCAACTTATTTCTGATTTTCCAGACTCAGAGGGTAAAACTTCTGTTCTTTCCTTGCTTGGGACTTCATCCCAAGTCATTCAGCATTCTATTAAATGTAATTATGGTGCAGCAGATGCCTTTTCTAGGGCTGCTGTTTTTGGTTCAGTGATGAGGAGGTATTCAACCTATTCATGATGATATTAAGGACTAAGTTGATGGATGCTCCTCTGGATTCCAAACTTTTGTTTGGGGAAGCTGCTGCTGGTTTGTTTAACTGCCTTCAGGATAAGGGTAAAGTCTTACAGGAGCTTTAACGTGTTTGTTTCTTCTGTGCCTAAATTTCAGAGAAACTACCCCACTAAGCCTGCCTTTGTTCATAGGCAAACCCACCCTTCTACTACAGGTAGGAAGAGTGACAAATGGTCTCCTCCTGCTAAGACTACTCATGGGACTCCGAAGCTTTCCTTTCTGGACAAACCAAGTTTTGTATGACTATCCATCTCTTCCCAGCCACATTCCTCTCTTTGCCTTTCTCTTTCTCTTCCTGTTTGGCTTCAGATCACTCAGGATTCTTGGTTTCTGTTGATTATTTGTCAAGGGTACTTCATGGTGTGGAAATCCCATCCTCCTTTTATGGGCATTCCTCAGCTTCCTCGGGAGCAACTTCTCTTTTTCCCAGAGGTTATTCAAAATTTCTTGACTCAGGGTAATATTCAAGAGGTGTCTGTGTCCCAGAGGGGAAAAGGGTTCTACTCCAGACCAATTCTAGTGCCCAGAAAATAGGGCACTTGGAGACCTATTCTAGACCTTTCTCATCTAAACACTTTTCTAAAATTGCCTCGCTTTTTGATGTTGTCCCTTCAGATTCTGTTTCCTATCTTGCTCCCTCAGGCCTATATGGTGTCTGTGGATCTCAAGAATGCTTATCATCGTATTCCGATCCATCCTCTTTTCAGGAAGTTTTTGCATTTCTCTGTTGCTACCTGGCATTTTCAGTTCTCTGCTTTTCGTTTTGGCCTTTCTACTGCCCTGCTCATGTTCACCAAATGCCTTACTCCTGTGATTGTTTTTTGCAGGCTTCAAGGGATCCAAATAGCTCCTTACTTAGACAACCTGTTGATTTAGGTGTCCTCTCCAAAGACCCTTTTGTAAAATCTTCATTTTGCTGTTTCCCTTCTTCAGAGCCTGGGGATCACTACAAATTTCAACAAGTCCTCTCTGACTCCTTCTCAGGATCAGGTTTTTCGGAGTTGCAGGATTCACAGTGCCAGTGCTTGCATCCCTGCCTCCTCCAAAAGCCTTAACTCTCATTTTTTCTCTTTCAAACTCTTTTTCCACTGCCTTTCATTACCGCCAGGGAGTTTCTGAGAGCTCTAGGTTACATGGCATCCACCATTCTGATGCTTCCTCTGGCCAAACTTCACATGAGAAAGTTTCAGTGGTTTCTGAAGTCAGTGTCATTCCAACATGCACATCCTCTAGACTTTATGGTACCTCTTCCTTGCCTCAGAAAGGAACTTCACTGGTGGATTCAGCAGTTGTCTCTGAATCCAGGGATCCTTTTCATCCCCCTCTTCCCTCTCAGGAATTGTTCACAGATGCTTCAGATATGAGATGGGGGCAACATTTGACTCCCTAAAAGTGTAGGGGTTGTGGTCACTTTGTCAGCAGAAGCAGTGCATCAATGTCAAAGAGATGAGAGCTCTTCTGCTGGCTCCTCAGGCCTTTCATCCTCTTTTCTCTCCAGGGCCTCTCAAGGTGTTCACAGACAATACCACAGTGATGTGGTATATCAACAAACAGGGAGGAACGAGATGTTATCTTCTTTGCCAGTTGGCACTTCTGGTAAATGTAGAACAGAGCGTGTGTTGTAACTTTAAGTAGCATTTCCAAGTGTAAGCACATGCATATATATATATATATATATATATATATATATATATATATATATATATATATATATATATATATATATATGGGATCCGAACACATGCTCGACTAGCATATGTCCGAATCACAAAACATCGAACACATACATGAACGCGCTTAACATCGACAAGCGCTTCTGTGTATGTGTGCTTGTTTCGTAGATCGGACTACAGTGCGGGTAAGGGTAAATTCCCTTTTCCCTACTGTAGTGTGATCTCGGAGTGAGAATAATAAACATAGATTTTTTTTTTTGAACTACACATACATGGAAGCACTTTTCGATGTTAAGTGCTTTCGTGTATGTGTGCTCGATGTTTCATAATTTGGACATATGCTAGTCGAGCATGTGTCCCAGACCCATATATAGATATAGATATATATATATATATATATATATATATATATATATATATATATATATATATATATATATATTAAGCAAGGCAGCAGTGCCATTTTGAGAGAATAGCCAGAGTGTGTTAACATGCATGAGTGTGGTAGTCAGTCCTCTGGTGTGGAAGGTGATGTTTGTTTGTGCATTCCCACCCTTCCTCTCATTCTGAGAGTCCATTTCATGATTCAACAGGATGCTCTCAAAATGTTGTTGGTGACTCCCTTTTGGCTGCAACAGCACTGGTTCCCTCTATTTCTGCATCTAGCCAAGTGCAGTCATCACAAATAACCTCACAGGGTGGATCTAATCACACAAGACAAGGGATCTCTCATCCATCCCCACCTGTCCATGCCTCAACTGACACTGTGGGTGATAGGGTTTTGATCTCTCATAGACACCTTTTTGCAGAGGACATGCTGCAGGTCCTGCAGGAGGCCAGGAAATCTACTACTAGGAAATCTTACTTATCCAAATGGAAGAGGTTTTCTATTTGGTGTCTTTCTTGTGACCTGGACCCACTTACTGTGGGTGTTCATTTGGTTCTCTCTTGTTTGTGTGAGTTGCTCAATGCTGGTTTGGCCTATTCTTCTAAGGCCCACCTATCAGCTATCTCTGCTTGTCTGCCTTTTTCTCCACCTTTAGCTTCTATATTTGACGTTAAACAATTTCTTAAAGGAATCCTTAATTTTAGACCTCCCAGGAAGCCTGTTCCTCCTCCATGGGATCTTAATTTTGTTTTGGAAAAGTAAACTCAAGCTAATTTTGAGCCTGCTACTTCAGTTTCCTTGCTACATTGTTCCTGGAAGACTTTTCTTTTGTTAGCTCTTACTTCTGCCAAACGGGTGTCTGAGCTACAGGCCCTCGTGGCTTGTTCTCCTTTTTTAGTCTTTGATGAGGGCAGGGTGTCCTTGTGCACTAACCCTTCTTTTATACCCAAGGTGGTTAATTAGCTATCAGTGAATCAGTCTATTAATCTGCCTACTTTTTTCCCCTCTCCGCAAGAGGAAAGTCAGAGGGTACAGCATACTTTGGACATGTATAGTCAACTTAGAGTTTATTTGGATAAGACTGAGACTATTAGAAAATCTGACTGGTTATTTGTTTCTTTTCATCCTAGATCTTTGGGACTTGCTGTATCCAAGCAAACTATTGCTTCTTGGATTTCTAAGGCTATTTTCTTTTGTTACACCTTTCATGGCAATAGCCTTCCTTCTTCAGTTAAAGCTCTTTCTACTAGAGTTATTGCTTCTTCGGGTGCTTTTTTCAAGGGCTTAGATACTAATTCTATTTTTCAAGCAGCTACCTGGACTTCTATGTATACCTTTACCAAGTACTACAAGTTGGATGGTATCTCCTGAGCTAGGTCTGGTTTTGCTAGTGCTGTTAATCATGGCTTTTTAAGGGGCTGTTCTGCTCCTTCCTTCTCCCATGTTTCCTCTTGAGCTTTGGAACTCTCCCTTCTGTTAAGAATACTGCAGCAGTGAATGCAAGGATAGTACAGTTGTGTAAAATCTTACCATAATGGTAGATGTCTTTGCCTTCACTGCTGCAGTATTTGTTCCCTCCATCCATCCGCCTAGTCGTTTGCCTTCCTGGATATTCAGTTTACCTCTTGGGTTTCCTGAACTGTGTTTCTACTGGGACAAATCAATTCTGGTTATGGTTGGCCTGAATGCCACCTTTATGCCCTAAGCTACACAAGAAGTGTTTGGGTGACATTTGGCATACCTTTTAAAAGCAACAAGTAGTCTTTGGTAGACTGGTCGACATTCGAGCTTCCATGGCACAGAATCCAATCTGTTAAGAATACTGCAGCAGTGAAGGCAAAGACTTTGACTAAAACTAGGGTTTTACACAACTGTCCTTTATTCCTGCTGAAAAAAAACAGGATCACACCTAATTGTACAACTGCTCAATCAACCATAGAATTATTCCTGAGTAGGTATAGCAGAATAAAGCTTGGCCTGATCAAACGAAATTTAGATGTTGCTGTCCTGTCAGAACAGCCTTTCAGAAATCTTAGCATGATCATCATGTAAAAGAAAGGCAATTTCAGGAATCAGATTATGTGCATTTTCAAGACATAGCCACAGAAGGTCCTAAGTGGATCCAACATGTGACTGTTGAGCAGGTAAATCCAGTCTTATTTGTGTTAAACAATGGACGCCAGTGTCACTTACAAATACTTTAGTGATCAGTTTCTAAATCACAGTGAGTGGAAACACTATACAGAGGAGTGTGTCCAAATATGGAAAGAATAGACTGTGTTGTTGACCAGGTACAAGGCAACAAAAGTGAACCTGATGTTTCACTGGAGTCCATGTTGTCATGTAGTGCGACATTTCAGAGACAGTTAAACTATTACTAGATCAGAGATATTCTCAGAGGGTTAGAAAGGTACATCAGTATCTTACCTTTTGACGTAATATTTTTCAGTCTGGATTTATAGTTTTATGGACATGTGTCTACCTCAGATCAGTGCACTTAAAATAATAGTCTAATTGCCTTGGTGAATACCATTATTTTTTTTGTGGCAATGTTTCTGAGACTGCTGTCCCAGTGTTGGCTGTGCTGGGTTTTTGTAAAAGTGAGATAGACTGTAGCATACAACACATCTGCACAGTTAAGCAACTTTCAGATGATAAGGTGTCTAAAGTGTATGGTGTGAATCCTCATGTGTTCATTCTCAATACAGCACAGCAAGATAACAGACCTTCAGTTCAGCTCAAGGAAGAGACATTGCAGACATTAGTCAACATGACCAGATCACTTAGAGTCATATTTTTACCCCACTGAGTGGCTAGCCCTGCTACTGCCTGCAATATGTGATCTGTGTTCTCCAATCTTGAGGGTATAGTGCACCACAGTAGATGCCCAAACCAGTCGGTCTATACAACTCTTCCCCATAGGGAACCATCTATAGTGTGTGCTGCTGCCCACAGCTCCATTCTTAGGTAATTTTGAAATGGAAACACTCAGCATTGTTTTCAGAGGTGGGAAAAACCCCACAGAGGCACAGGGAGAACATGTAAACTCCAAACAGGCATTAGTCAGAGGTCAGGATCAAATCATATACCTCCTGCATGGCAGGCAAAGACTTTAACAAGTATGGCAACTGGTCCTTTTAGCCATTGTGACTGCTTTTGTATCAGTTAGAGCCACTCACAAATATAAAATATAAGAGGAATGTTTACTCTGTCATTTAGACAACTAGATAATTAGTCAAATGTTAAGAGTAAATCATCAAAATGCATTTTAGTTGTACATTGTGAAAGTGGTGATCAGTGAGAATGTTAAATGTTGACATATAGTGAGAAAACTGGAAAAATTGAAATGACATGGGTTAGCATGGTTAGAAAATTGTTTACAATAAGACAAATAAAGATAGCAGTTGCCCATTTACTGACAGCAAATAGTTTGTTTGACATGCATTAGAGTGGATAATATGTTGTGTAGTTTGAATGTTGTATGGCTGCAGTACCACTGTATACAAAAAAGTCATCCATCTCAAGTCTTAATTTTACTGGAGTTTTTTTTTTTCTATCCCAAAAAATCTTAATATAAGAGCAAAAACCCCACCTACCTCCTACTCCCCAACTGGCAAATGCACATGCATCTTCTTCTACAGACCTACAATGCTGGTGCACATATCTGGACACTGCATATAATGCTCACAGTTTTAGCCATGGGAGTGGGTGCTTTACATAAAACCAAAACTGCAGCATGTAGAATATTATAATTTGGTGCAATTCTCTCAACAGCTGGGGTAGCCTGCTGCTCTGGTGACATATAGGGATAAAGCTCTGACTATAGCCCAGCTGACCTGGGTTTGATTAGTGGCTTGGTGATTTCTGGAGCATTAGGGAAGGGATGGGTGCGCCATCCAAGGTGGAAGGGGGCTAGGTGATACCCTTCCTAAGGGGAGGCATAGTGCAAAGAGGGGAGTTGTCCTTGGGCATAAGCAATAAGTGTGGGGGGCAGGGAAAGGCAGTGGGTAGGTTGTAAGAACCCCCCCCCCCCACAGATGGAAGCATAGATGAGCCAAGCCCCCAGGACACCCTTAAGATCTACAATCAGCCTCTACAAAAATGGAGTAAGTTCTGGGTAGGGGAGGGTTGGAGAGTAGGTGGTACAACTGGCACAGACATTGCGTACTGGGAATCAGGGGCCAGTAAACAGGAGGTAAGAGGGGACCAAAAATAAAAAAATAGCTGGGCTAGTCTTATGTTTAGAAACAAGCATTTGCATTTACTGGATTTTGTGTTGATGGGAGATATAGTTGGAAATGGGGTTGTTTTCTTAGTTAGAGGGATAAAATTAGTTGGCAACATTATTTACAACTGAGTCAGCTAAGGTGGAATTAATGACCAAATGTCCGATAGCAATGTTGTTTGAAAGCAGCTTGACATTAGTAGTATAACAGACAAACTTAATTTCATCTGCTTGAATGCTGGTATAAAGCTACTGACATCAAGCAGATGTAAATGAAAAGCAGTTAGCAGGATAAACGTTTCTTAACAGCAATTTCTTTTTTTAGTTCAGTTCAAAGGGAGTTAGCAGGAAACAGGTGGGCCTACAGTAAAATAAAAAAATGTCTGCAGGTGTTTTTTTCAAAAGGTGGGTAATATAACTGTAACTGGCCTTATTCTAGTCCCCTAGTGTTATTTAAAGAAACAATGGTGTCCACACAAAATTTGCAGGAGCAAGCCCTGTAATCTTTTTTATTTTTTTATAATGCTCTTCTTATATTTGCCATGTTCAGATTTCATGAAATTAAATTCTTATTTGTGACAGCAGTGATGCTCGGCATTTGATGTGCCTTCCTAAGGACATCACTTCTGTTTTACAACAAAGCATAGGGCATAGTTGGTCAGTTGAGTGTGCCTTTCAAAATATACAGCTGCCCTGACCTTTCCAGTTCTTTTATCTTAAATTTTGATAAAAACATAACGTTTATTTTTTCTTCTTGACATGGAACAGTGAAGGCTCATGCTATAAAAAGCAGTTATTGAAGCTTACCATAAGCAAATCAGGGTCTCTTTTCTTCTGCCAAAAGCTCAGATCGTATTAAAGTATGTTTTAAAAAAGTGGTGCTTTACTTTGAATTAGCCAAAGAAAGACTGAGGTAAATTATGGGATCTTTGTGCTAAAAAATATTTGTATTCTCTCAAATTAGTGGTAAGTTTAGAGGTGATTGTATTATGTAAGAGGAGCATGGTGTTTTCACCCTTTATAAAACACTGATTTCAGAGAAAAGCTCATTTGGAATTTTCAGAACAGAATTTTGTGCATGTTATGGAATGTTTAACATTTTTAGGAGATCCTACACAAGGCAATAGGGGACATCCTGAGCTTCAGTTGTTAAAATGTGCCTACAAATAATGCTGTAATTCTTCTTGCATCCCTTCTCATTGTTTTACATCAATAAATGGCTAGTGAAAGATATTTAATAGTGTTGGACATAGCACAACAATGGCATTATGCAAGTAGCTCGGAGCACTTAAACTAGTAGCAAACGCAAGCCTAATGTCTCATCCTAGTTTGTGAAGAAGTATATGTTCATGGTTAATAAAATGACAAAAGATAAAATCAGGAGCCCTTCTATTTGTCTCCAGATACTTGATCAAAACTCAGCATGTTGAGCCTAAAAGATCGGCAGTGTCCTGCTATGACAGCCAGACTCGGAGAATGTGAGTGTTGCATTTTACTCACTTTCTCCCTATTCTCCAAGATTTTGCAATCTCAGAGAGTGTGTGTGTGTGTGTGTGTGTGTGTGTGTGTGTGTGTGTGTGTGTAGATACAGTCACATACACATACACACACACACACACACACACACACACACACACACACACACACACATGCTGCCTGCTGTAAAAAAAAAAAAAGTGCTTTGCAGTGTAGGGAATGTCCCTGTTTTGACAAGTGACTTCACAAGGTTTTTGATGTTCTGGATTTGAAAAATCATGTGTCACATAAATAAGAAGCTATTATTTATAGTGGGCACTATAAAAATCTTATTTTTTTCACAAATGAGAACAGTTTGATTTTCTATAGTCTGCTAATTTTCCTTAGGTTAGATCAGAGAATAAATGTGGATTGTTTACTTTGTATTGCACACTTCATGCACACTACCTCAAAATGCTTCTCAGTAGTTTAAGGAGTTAATGACTGAAGTTAGTCCAATCTGGGGCAAAAGATGTGAATGTTACTCTGGGCACCAAACTCACATGCTACGCCTCTGTTGAGGATAAACAGGCTTTTCACACACATATACATACAAATGGGCAAACTCCTGAGGAAAAATAAAACATGTTTTGTAAAATGATTCTGAAGGAAAAAGGAAGAAGCATGTCTCTCATGCATTTGAGAGAGATTCCACTGCAATGCATGGTAAGCAACGGAAGTAAAATGTTATGTCCTTATCTAATTTAAAGATGTTTTACATAGTAAACAAACACAATTCAGGAAATCCTTGTCTAGTAAATATCTGTAGGTCTGCAAGTGACTAATGTGGTAAAATGCTAAGACACACACATATCAGATGAACCCGCATTACATCTATATTAAAGAAAAAGGCATTTTAAAATTAAATTTCAGAACAATGAAATAGACCCTAATTAGAAGTAAAATCACTATTTAAAGCTTTTAGCAATGGGGATGTATCTGCTATACCCTCACACCCATGGGGAAAAAAAATATATATATATATATATATATATATATATATATATATATATATATATACACACACACACACACACACACACACACACACACACACACACACACACACACACACACGCTAACAGTGAGTTTGCAGTACCTCACTGCTAGAACGAATACTAGGTTCTAAGCAAAGCCAAGTATTACTTTTAATCTGAAGTAGCATGATCTCAGAGCTGGAATATTTACCAGATGGGCTCTTGTGCTGCAGCTTCCACATTTAGCAATGCAGGAAGGGTTCGAGGTCCCTGAAAAAAAATACATTCATGCTGCAATCTTTCTTTCAACATAGATGTTTCTGTTAAATTGTATAGGCACTGAAATTCCATGTTCTGGCCTTTATTTTCAAAATTGTGAAATGTAATGGCATTCTACATTTCATTTCCGGCATTCTTTATCTATATTACACTTCATTCAGAAAATGATAAATTTATTTTTCTATAACTGTTTTTTGTTCCATGATGTCTACTGAACATCAAGCCTCCCCCAACCTGATTCTGCCCATATACCGGGTATCTCTAGCCTCCCCCAACCTGATTCTGCCCATATACCGGGTATCTCTAGCCTCCCCCAACCTGATTCTGCCCTTATCCCGGGTATCTCTAGCCTCCCCCAACCTGATTCTGCCCTTATACCAGGTATCTCTAGCCTCCCACAACCTGATTCTGCCCATATACCGGGTATCTCTAGCCTCCCCCAACCTGATTCTGCCCTTATACCGGGTATCTCTAGCCTCCCCCAACCTGATTCTGCCCATATACCGGGTATCTCTAGCCTCCCCCAACCTGATTCTGCCCATATACCGGGTATCTCTAGCCTCCCCCAACCTGATTCTGCCCTTATACCGGGTATCTCTAGCCTCCCCCAACCTGATTCTGCCCATATACCGGGTATCTCTAGCCTCCCCCAACCTGATTCTGCCCATATACCGGGTATCTCTAGCCTCCCCCAACCTGATTCTGCCCATATACCGGGTATCTCTAGCCTCCCCCAACCTGATTCTGCCCTTATACCGGGTATCTCTAGCCTCCCCCAACCTGACTCTGTGCATGTTATAAACACAGAAAGCACAAGCATTATTTTACAAATACAACATAAAGATTTTAATAAAATCTGCTACTACACTTAGAAATTAGCAGCCTTAAGTTGCAATAAACTATTAATAGACAGGCTGTCATTTAATCTAGGGGGAATGGTCACCCTTCTAGCAATGTTTTCTAATCCCCACCCTCACTGATTGCTGAACTGTATGTAGTGACATTATCAGAAATAATGGATTGTTTGAATACAGCATGGTTGTTGTCATCAGTTTTCATACTATAGAGATGCTGGTAAAAATCTCTTCCTAAGTTCTTTCTCAGTTTTACCAGTATAGAATGCAACATAATTCATACCTCTGGAAGTACAATTACATTTCCCAATGCTCATAAGGATTCTTACAGCAAATTTCTGTTGAAAGCATGACAGGAAACTTTAGTAGCATCCCACCTTAGTTTACTATACCTTCTATCCACGTAACTGGTGAACCAGTTAATGCTGGTCGAGTCATGACAAGCTGTGAGAGATTCTTTACCGTGAGGGAATGACAAATAGTATAAAAGGCTTTTGAGATATGCAAGAATCTGGTGGCATTAGTACTACGTCTCTTAGTCTTTTGTACAAGTATTCTACGACTGTGAAGAAGGCAGTGTCTGTACCATGTCAGTTTTAGTTAGCATATTAAGAATCTGCAATAGGGCTATTTGTTTTCAGAAAGATCTGTAGCTCCTTATGAACAATGGTTACAAAAACCTTGGCTAAAGGACATCAAAGACTAACCGATCTAGAATTGCTGAGACCAACACTCTCATTTTCTCTGTATAAGGGGACAACAGCTACTTCTTTCTTTTGATTAAGAATATCTACTACTTTCCTGATACTATGTCTTTTCAGGCAGAACTCGTGTATGTGTGTGTGTGTGTGTGTGTGTGTGTGTGTGTGTGTGTGTGTGTGTGTGTGTGTGTGTGTGTGTGTGTATACATATATATATATATATATATATATATATATATATATATATATATATATATATATATATTTATCAGCTGAAATGTGTATAAATCTTGGAGGAATTTTATCTGACTCTATACATCCAATTGCCTTAACCCATGACAGCAGCCATTTTAGTAGCCCCTTACTTGCTTCATTCCTTAAGCTGGGAATTTTGAAATGGATAAGATGTGCTTTATTCATATTGCTGTAAAACAACAATCTATGTCAAGGATGGATTATTGAAATGAGTCTTTACCCTTATCAGTTAATAAAGGGAGTGGAGAGTAAGTCATAATCATACTCAGAGCAAGATCAAGCCCTTTCCAGAAGTCCACTGCAGAACTAGAGATCGACTGTCTTTTTGAGTCAGAAAGACTTGTTACATTCCTACAGCCCTTATATGAATTTAATGGAGGCTGTTTACTTATTCCTTTTATTCTTCCTCACAACTTACTTCTGGTAATCTCAGCAGCCTTCAAGTCAAAAGTCAGTCAAGGGAATGACATTTGCATTACTCCATGTCTGCTGTACCCTTTCCCTTTGGCATCTGCCCTTACCCCGTGAAGACATTTGTTTCCTTCCACATGGACAGTGAGAGTCTGCCATGCCCTTTGTGACAACAGGGCCTCCCTTCTCCATGGAGTTAATGGCCTTAATGGTCCTTTCTGTGGTGAAGTCACTGCTCCTGCCTTCCTTAATATGACAGTTTAGATGCAAACAAGCATCATATCATATATGCAGTCAGGAATGTAGAGTTTATCAAGTATGTTTGTTTAAGCACTAACCAGGGTGGAGAACATTAACAATACATTCATCACCACTATTGATGACATACATATACATGCAAAGCGCCCTCCTCCATCTACCAGCGCAGATTAACACATGCCAAGAATGAGACTTAGCAATGAAGAAATGGTTTGTTAACAGTTATTTATTTTAGCAGAGTTGAGAAGTTGGCTGAAAATAATGATTGACTGCTCACAACCATAAACAGTCACTGAAGCATGCATCGGCAAGCAGAAAACTACAGCCCTCCCCTTGGTATGAGTGAGCTGACAAACTGCTGACACCCACCTTCCCACTCAGTCAGCTCCTCCCATACCCAAGACACTAAATGAACTCGATCATCAGGGTCATAGTAAGAGATCCATTCCTCTATGCTACAGAGCCGGACCACTTTTCAAAGCTTTTTTTGAGGGGCATGTGTATTTATGATATCTGGAAATATCTGATTTAAGGGTATCATTGATAGAAGCAAGTAGAACTGCTAAAGTTAACTTCAAGAATATAGGAGCATTTGAGTTCTTACTTTGTTGTTATATGATAAATGACAGATATACCTGTAATGGATCAAGACAGCAGTCTGGCTACCTTAAGGCTGTTCTGGCATTTTCAGAGAACCCTTTCAAGAATACCATCCCTGCCAGAGAAGGCATCATTTCTCATGGGTAGAAATATTAATTGTCCCAATCCATGTAAATTTATCTTTCCATTTTGGACCATATCATGGTTCTTGCCCCAGACATTATTGATGCCACCTTTTATGAGTACCAAGGACATTAGGTTGTTAATTGTCCATTTTTATTCCTCCTCAGATACCTCTCTACTGTCCAGTATTTCCTAGAAAATGCCAGATTTCTCTTTAAAATAATAGGGTGTCATGAAATTCTGAATCTCCCCTTAAAAATCAAAATTTGTTTACAATTACCATCAGCCCACGACAGCCCCAGTATCAGACATTATTATGTCATTAGTGCTACGGTCAATTGTATATCACTGTAAGGGAAGGGGAAGTTGTGGAAGTGTGCCTGTGTGTGTTCTGTGGTCCCTGCCCATAGATTGTGAAATCCATGCTGTAGAGTGAATTTATTTACTTTATTATGAACAAGCACACTGCCAGGTATGGATAAGTAACAACAGAACTGTGAATTGCCAACTTCCACTGCTATTAGATTGATGTAAGCTGTGATCAGAGGAATGGCTATTTGCTGGTGAACACTGAAGTGAAGTCACATAAATGATTGGCCAGTTTTAAAAATACAAAAAAAAAAAAAAAAAAGATACGTACTTTTTAGTTTCAGTGCAAAGTCTGAATAAGGACAACAAGGGGCAATGCTGCTTTAGAGGGACATGCAATGGTGAACGTGACAACAAAACTAAACAGACAAACATTAAAAAGCAATTAAATTGTAAAAATATATCAAACACTTTGCAAGTATAGTTTTGAGAGTCCAGCAACATCTCCATTTATGCATTCCAAAACTGATATGAAAGAAGGAAGTAATTACTGATGTAATAAGCAAACACAATATTATGGTTCCCAATTATGCTCCCCCCATCAGCAGCAATCATGCAATTAACATTTTATGGAAGATACTTGAAAGCATGTTAAAATGTGCTTGCATTTTTCCTAACAATGTAATTTAAAAAAATATGTTTGGCATTAATCAAGAAAGAAGTGACTGATGTGCAAGGTGGGAGTATAATCACTGAGGATCCACAAGGGTAGCAGTATAATCCCTGAGGACCCACAAGGTGGCAGTATAATCCCCGAGGACCCACAAGGTGGCAGTATAATCCCTGAGGATCCACAAGGTGGCAGTATAATCACTAAGGACCCACTATCGTACTTCTAGTAATTTTTCCTGTGGAATACAGATTCCATCCAGTTGCAATGACTTATGACAACTGATATGTTTCTGAGTGGTAAGGTATTATATAATCCTCCTGGAAGTGGAAGGAATTATTATCAGCATGCAAATGTATGCTAATTAAGTGTCTAGATTTTTGGCTGGAAGTACCTACATTTCTAGAGGCAAGAAATTGTGTCGGCAGACTGAGAAGTATAAGCTTGAATAATTCGGACTTATTTTTTTATGAAGAAGGTTTTTATGAGTGAATCCATCCCTACAACAGATTTTTAAACGTCTTGTGTGCAAGCTTTAGGTCCTTCTTGAGAACAAACATGTGTCTGCCATCACCTGATGGGATCAGCCATACATAAGTAGTACATATCTTAGTGATGACACAGGTACATCTGCTTCACATGATAACTCACAAATGAGCAACTCGCTAGAGATGAAGCAGTAAAGTCAAAAAATACAAAAGAAGAAATGACAACACAGCTTCTATCAAAAGTGCATCCAGTAGAATAAACCAAAAGGGCCTTACAGAAACAGATGCCTGGTGCCAGAGCCATGGGCTCAAGCTTAATGCCAACAAATGTATAGTTATCCCCTTTGGAAAAAAACATGTACCCATGAATTACCACATAGGTGGCAGTACACTAAACATCAAAAGTGCGATGAGAGACTTAGGGACACAGGTGGACAGTGGTCTCACTTTCGATAAACACATTGCCACAACAGTCAGGAAATCCTTCTATGTGGCACACCTCATCACTAAGGGCTTTTCATCCAGAAAAAAGGAGGTCAATGTCCCACTGTACTCATCCCTCATTAGACCCATTATAGAGTATAATGCCCAGTTTGGTATGTACCTCACAAGACTTCTGCAACAGCTGGAAAGGCCATAGAAATACCTCACTAAAAGAATCACAGGCCTAAAGCAGATGCCATATGCTGACCATCTAAAAAAACTACAGCTATACTCTGTGGCATATCGTCTACTCAGAGGCGATCTCTGCTTAACATACAAGGCTATGTCAAACCCTGAGCTGTTGGACATGCTCCACTTAAAGAAATCCTAATCCCTCAGAGCCACATGCTCCAGGGATCTAAACCTTGCATCACAAAGAACAAAACATGCTGGAGGGATAGGTTCCTGACCCAGAGACTCCCCATACTCTGGAATAGACTGCCCATACATGTCAAGCAGAACGCCTCCTTGGCCCTCTTCAAAAGGAACCTTGATGATTGGATGGGAGATAGGAATTTCACCCCGGGGATCATGTCAGTCACCCTGCTAGACAAGGGTCCAGAGAAGTAAATATTGTGGGAAGAAATATCCAGGGAATTGTTATGGCTAGGCTTGTATAGGCCCTAGGGCCGATAGCCTAGTACCAACCTATGAACCTATGTCTATCAGGCTAAAACAGAAGATTAAGACAAAGAGATGTTACTAAGCATCAACCTGTAGTCCAGGGTTTGATAACCTCAGTCATAACTTGCCTACTGCATAACTCTGAGCAACTCACTTTGACAGTTTTCACAGGTCATCACTGAAAAGTGGTTAATTAAAAAGTGAATGCAATAAAAAATTATATCACCTCTGGATTTGAAACAACTTACAGTGAATTGCCATGTAATCAGTCAGTTCTGACTAATCAGCGATATACATACCACATGTATGCTATTTATAACAATGTATCTAAGGTGGCACCCAATTTATAACAGATTAATAGCTTGACTGATAGCCAGTTCTACATGGGTACTGCACTAGCTGAGAAACAGAAAGCTACCTTGTTTAGCTTTCTGCATTTGTTTGCCAGCAACAGCACTGATCCATGTGGTCTTTTTACAAACTCCGCTAGACAGCACTGTATGGTTACTTGCTCAGACTCACACAGTAAGCAAATGGAGGCTATGGTAATCAAGCCATAATCCATAGTAGCAGATCATTGACAACTCATAACCTTAATATTTTGTGTTTTCAGACTAAATCCCCTACTGAGAACATTTGATGTGAAGTTGTTCAATCTCGCCGTTCATTCTTCACTGATGGGTTCAGAGCCGATCCTCAGCTCCGACACGGCCATTTAGGAAAGCTCAAAGACTACCAATAGCTCGAGACCAAGCCCCTTATCCTATGATGCATTGCTGGAAATACCTCAGATCTAGTTTGCCGCGGCACTGATCTCTTGGCTTCCAGCTCTGCTCGGGACTTTTTCAATGAAATAGCAAGTTTTCTTAAAAAATTTTCATATATTTCAAATCTGCTCTATTTCTTAGCATTTCCCTTATCCAGAATAGTACTATCTTTTTGGGCCTCGTTAGTTTTAGTGGCCTTTCTTTACTAGTGTGGGCTTCGGCCTTTAGCAGTGTAGTTTAGTGCAATTTTGTAATTAGGTATTTCTGACTAATATAGTTAGTTCTTGTGTGGTTCTTGGCCTTTTGGGCATTGTTAATATTGTGTGTGTGTTTTCTTAGTTGCTTTCTTGTGATAGAATTTGTTTCTTATTATGTCAGAAGATAAAGACAGACATCCTAAATCTGGTTTCAAAAAATGTCCCGACTGTGGACAAAAGATGTCTGTCACTGACGGACACGTTCAATGTGTTTATTGTCTCGGTGAGGTGCACCTTCAGGAATCCTGCAGTATCTGCCACTCCTTTTCCACTAGAATGCTTGCTTAGAGGAAGAGAAAGCTCATGGATCGGGGTCTTCTTAAGCATGCCTTTGTGGAAGCCTTGACTGACCAGGATGGAGCCAACAAGTCATTGAAGTCCTCCAAATCCTCCTCAGACTCTAAGTCAAAGATGTCTAAGAAAGTGGAACTTGCTGTGACTTTGGCTCCACAGCCTTTGGAGCCGACAGTCTTTTCCTTTCGGACCTAGAACACTGCCTTGGAACCGGTTTCCAAATCTCCTTCTCCATTACTCCAGTCGGCACCATCAGTGCATTCCTCCAGGTCCTCTGTTAGTCTTTCGGATTCGGACATGGACCGGCTGGTACAGAAGCTCTTAAAGGCACCAGGCCTAGCTAAATTGCTGTTGGCTCTGACCCAGGTGTCGGAACCAAAGACTACTACCCAGAAATTGACTGCTCCTCCTCCACCGAGCCATAGCGGATTTTCAGAGCCAGGAGAGACCAACCCGATGGTTGTAGAACCCTTGGAGCCGACACCTGTCCCAGTGTCATTGGCTCCATCTACTCGGATGGCCTCAGTGCTGACTGGGGACTCTAGGAGCAGACACTCTCTGGTCGGGTCCAGGGAGGATAGTTGCACTGACCTGTCGGTACCGACTCTTCCACTCGGGGCCTCGGCACAGGTGAGCTTGGGTCCTACCTCGGGCTGGGAGCCCATGGCATCGATGCAGGAGGGGATCACGGTTCCTTCAGGTCCATCAACTCCTTCTCATCGTTGCCGTGATGCCTTCGAAGCCATGAGGCGAGTAATGTCTCCTAAGACTTCCCCATCACCAGGTCTTGCATCTTCTACCTCTAAAGTGCCGGTGTCTGCTTCTGCTTACATTGGCCATCCCAAGCATGGAGATCCAGAGCCTCAGGTAGCCCCACTGGGCTTCACCTGCTCTTCTGAGACTTCCCCAGAGGTTCCCACTGCGGAAGTTCCCAGAAAGAGAGGGTGCAAGAGGAGGCACTTGGACTCCCCACAAGAGTCATTGACATCTGACACTGACTTGGATGAGTCAGAATGGTCCCCTCGATCCCCCTCTGAGGACATCTCCTTTGCAGAGATCCTTGAGATCCTTAGGCAGAGGGGTGATTGGCAGTCCAAAAACCCTACTGAGGATGAGTCAGTTCTTCTGAAGGCTTTTGGGTCTCAACCTTCCACTTCCTGGGTATCTCCACCCTACAATGACCTTATGCAACCGGTCTCTCATAGGGCATGGGAATCTCCGGAGTCCATGGATCCTGTCCCTCGGAGGCCGAATAAGTTTATCTCTGCCCCAGCAGATAAAACCTTCTTGTCTAAGGGAGTCCCTGTTGATCCCATGGTGGTGGCGGCAGCCACCAAGAAGGAATTGTCTGAAACTTCTGAATCTATCTATCCTCCTAACAGATATTCTAGGATCATGGATAGATATGGGAAACGCATATTCAGTTCAGTGATTTTCACCCTTCGATCACTGAACTATCTGACCCATTTCACCAGACTGCAAAGAGACCTCCTTAAGGAGTTGGGAGATACTCTTCAGGGTGCTGTAGCTGCAGGTGTCAATGACAAGGTTTCTGCCAAGCTTGCTACCCTTAATTCCATTTTGAACTTGTCCATGCATCTCATATCATATGCAGCAGATGGGTTGAGTAGGGCTGCAGGAGCAGGGTTTGCTCTTTGTAGGCATGCCTGGATGCACCTCTGTTCCTTCGCGGAGCCCTTCAAGTCTTCATTCGTAAATACCCCATTTGATGGCTCATTCTTGTTTGGGCCTAAGGTAAAGGAAACATTGACCCGGTGTGAACAGGAGGGAAAGACTCTGTCTGCCGGAGTCAGCTTTTCTACCCTTACTTGACCTTACCCCAAAGGCCAAAGGGGAGGAAAGATGTGGTTCCATAAAGCCCAAGCAGCCTTTCAGGACACACGTGGAGAACCTTCCTCCAGGGGCAGAGAGGGAGGTAATAATTGAAGATGCCACCCTCGCTGTAGAGGGGGTCTGCAACACCAGGGTGACAGAGATCATTTCTCTGGCCAGCCCTATCAGTGCTCCTGAGAGGAGGCCCAACTGTCCTGCTCTGGAGGAGGTCAGGGATCACTTATCTTTGTACCCAGAAGCCTGGTTAGATATCACAAATGACAGATGGGTACAAAGCATCATTTCCAGAGGGTATTTCATACCGTTCTCCTCTCCACCCATTCCCGTCAAGAGAATCCTAGACGTTCCACCCAATTACAGGGAACAAGCAACCATAGAGGTCCACAAGTTGCTAGAAAAAAAGAGTCATCCAACCAGTCCCAGCAGACCAAACAGGATTCGAAATTTACTCAAGATTCTTTTTGGTTCCAAAGAAAACAGGGGACTGGAGACCCATTTTGGACCTCAGCAGACTGAACCAATTTGTAAACAAAGAGAAGTTTCGGATAGTCACGCTTCAGTCCATACTTCCCTTTTTAGGGAAGGACAATTGGATGTGCTCGATCGATCTCAAGGATGCGTACTACCACATAAAAATGGCCAGACCATCCAGAGATCATCTCTATTTCTGGCTGGGAGTCAGTCACTACCAGTTTCGTGCCCTGCCCTTTGGTCTCACTACAGCCCCCAGAGTGTTTACCAAATGGATGGCAGTGGTCACGGCTCACTTGAGATGTCTAGGATTCCAGGTGTTTCCATACCTAGATGATTGGCTCCTTACCTCCACCACCAGGCATCAACTGATTCAGGCAACAGAATCCACTCTGACACTCTGCAACCCCTTAGGCACTACGGTCAACTTTGAAAAGTCTGCCTTGTCGCCATCGCAGCCTATCATCTTTATAGGGACAGAGTTAGATACTTCAACCACCACTCTACATCTTCCAGTTGAAAGGGTATCAATTCTTCACCAACACATCACATCACTGGTTTCAAAGAACAGATCTCCAGCCACAGAGGTCTTGAAAGTACTAGGTTTGATGGCGGCAGCAATTTTAGCCATTCCATTGGCGAGGATGCATATGCAGATTCTTCAATGGCTCCTGTTCACTCAATGGTCTTACCAGAAGTTGCCAATGAACCATATGATTCTGATTACAAACTCTTGCAAGAGGGATCTTCAGTGGTGGTTGATGTCTCTACATGTTACAATATGATGCCTCTTTGTACTTCCCCCTCCAGTAGCCACTGTGACCACGGACGCTTTCCTGATAGGGTGGGGGGGCATTTTTAGGGAAAGACTGCCCAAGGCACATGGACGGACAAAGAGTCACATTTGCATATCAATGTCCTAGAGATGAGAGCGGTACTTCTGGAATTGCAGTGCTTTCAGGACTCTCCCCCTCTAGGTACAATTGCCATACAGACAGACAACATGTCAGTGGTCTGGTATTTGAACAAACAGGGCAGGACCAAGTCTTACCCCCTTTGCTGAGAGGCTCTCAGAGTTTGGCAGTGGGCTGTGTCATCCCAGCACTTTCTGTTGGCAACGCACATCCCAGGGAGATCCAACGTGATAGCAGACAAGCTGAGCAGGGCAATATTCTTACCACGAGTGGTCCCTCAAACAGGAGATTGCGGACAAGATTTTTCACAAATGGGCCAGCCTTGCTGCAATCTTTTTGCCAGCCACATCAACACCAAATGCAGAAGCTAGTTTGCCCTGATCCCCCTCCAGGAGAACCCCCGAGAGATGCACTTGTACATGATTGGCCCCCAGGTCTCCTCTATGCATTTCCCCCATTCCTCTGATACCCAGATTTTTACAGAAAGAGAAGTCACTGGGAAGGACTGTCATTCTTATAGCCCCCATTGGCCTTGGCAGATTTGGTTTCCATTTCTTTACCGTCATATCTTAGAGGATCCATGGACCCTGGACCCAGTTCCAGACCTTCTGACACACCCATCAGGGGACCTCCATCCTTCCTTGCAGTCACTGAAGCTAACTGCTTGGCTGCTCCAGTTCCCCATATAGCCAGGCTTCATAATCTTTTAGATGACACAAGTCAAATTTTGTTGGCTTCCCACAAACCTTCCACCAGAAAATTGTATTGGAGTAAGTGGAAAAAAATTTCCATTTGGGCTTCTAACAAAAACCTTGATCCTTACCAAGCTCTATTGTCATCCATTCTAGAATTCTTGACCGAGATTTTTCATGAAGGAGCTGCAGCTGCTACGGTTAGGGTCCAGTTAGCAGCTATATCTAATTTCCATCTAGGTATTGATGGACTGAATATTATGCAACACCAGTTATCAAAGGCCTTCCTCAAAAGGTACTTTTCACATGAGACCCACAGTAAAGACTCCTTATTCTCCCTGGAGCTTGAATTTCATGCTTTCCTGGATTATTCTTTCTCCCTTGTTAATAAGGGTCTTGTGAGCTCAAGTTTCTGTCATGGAAAACTATTTTTCTAGTGGCCACTACTTCTGCCCGCAGAGTGTCAGAGCTTCAGGAATTATCTATCAAGCCTCCATATATGATTTTTCATCCTGACAGAAAATCCCTTAAGACTAACCCTTCCTTTTTGCCTAAAGTATGTTCTGAGACAAACATCAATCAAGTTATTGAGTTGCCCGTTTTTTCCCCAACCATACCAACAAATTAGAATACATGCTCCACAAACGTGATGTTCATAGACAGCTTAGATATTATCTAGACAGAACAAAAGACTTCAGAAAGTCAGACCAACTTTTTGTTTCATTCTCTGAAGCCAGAGAAGGTAGACCAGTGGCTAAAACAACTCTTTCTAAGTGGCTTTCAGATTGTATCACCTACACTTACTCATCTGCTAATAGGTCTTTGTTGCATAAAGTGAAGGCGCATTCAACCAGAGCAGTCTCTACTTCTTCAGCCTTTCAACCCAAGTTACCTCTTGACAATATCTGTGCTGCAGCCACTTGGTCTAAGCCTCACACTTTTATCACTCCTTACAAAGTGGACAAGGCCTCCAGGGGCAGGGCTTCCTTTGGTTCTATGGTCCTGAAAAATGTACTCCTGTGAGCCACCCAGGATTTAGGGTGCTAGGGACACTACCCATCAGTGAAGAATGAACGGCAAGATTGAACAACTTCACATAAAGAAGTTATGTACTCACCATAACATTCCATGTGAGTTGTTTTATATCGCCTTCATTCTCACGTCCCTCCCTCCTTCCCCCACCTGGCTGACAGTTGACCTGGAGACTGACTTCATCCTGGTTATACAATGCTTCTTCCTGTCTGGGGAGATTAGTCCTCTTACTAGCATATGGTACACGCAGCAAACAAGATCTGAGGTAATACCAGCAATGCATCATGGGATAAGGGGCTTGGTCTCGAGCTACTGGTAATCGTTGAGCTTTGCTAAACAGCCGTGTCAGAGCTGAGGATCTGCTCTGAACCCATCAGTGAAGAATGAAGGCGAGATGGAACAACTCACATGGAAAGTTATGGTGAGTACATAACTTCTTTTTTTACTATTATAAAATCCTTGAATGACACAGTAATGTTTATGTTAAAGGTAAGGTCCGTTTGATACATGTAGATAAAACTAAAGATGCACAGGTAGACAGAGGGATATAAAAATAGTCAATAAAGATTTTCAGTGGTCCTCTAAAAACATATTTACAAACTAGCCACTCATATTAAGACTGAAGGGCATCACAAGGTGTTTCAATTAAAATACCAAAAAGGAGAACTCTGCCACCAAATTTAATTCCAGGCTTTTGAGTCTTAAGAACAATGAAGTGTGCCAGAATAGCAATATGAAATGGTATAATGCTTTCAAACCAAAACAAAACAAACTCAGTGCACCCTTAAAAGTTTTCAGGTCAAAAACCCTTCTTCAGTGCTAAAAACATGGAAAATGCTAATATATTTAAATACTACAACTTGAAGGTTGTGCGTCAGGGCCAGCAACTCGGCATGTAAAAATATACTGACAATCATTAGCGGACCGGAGTTCTGCTGTGGCGACCCCTAACCTGGAAAAGCCGAAAGACACAACAACTACAACTGGATCACACATCTAATAAAAAACTTCACAATCAATTAAATCAATTAAAATAGTATTCTCTTTTAAAAAGACAGCACAATTATTGATTAAAAATAATGAAATTAAACTACTTTAGGCACAGTTGTTTGTGCTTAAGAACTGGTTAGAGTGAAATAGGCTGGTTTATACCTGGTGGGCAATCTGACTGTAGTTGTAATATCCATTTATACTCCTTCATTTCCAGTCTATTGTTCAAGTCACCCCTTCTTATGCCCGTAGTAATTACATCTATAACCCTAAATGTGAAATGATGTGCTGACCCAGCCTCATTAATATGTTTAGCTAGTGTTGGTCAATATGTTCCTTCTAATATCAGAATTATGCTCTATAATTCTTTTAATCTGCTTGTTGATTTCCCAATATAAAATCTGGAAAATGTCTCACATGTCTCATTAGCTGTGTGATTAAGATGTAGTATATAAATATATTAGCATTGTCATTTAGCACTGAAGAAGGGGTTGTGACCCAAAAGCTTTTTGTTTGTTAATAAAACTTTTATCAGTATGCTCCTAAGTTCATTTTGTTTTATTTTGACCATATTTTGTATGAACAACTGCTTTACCTGGACCCTTGTTTTTATGTTGGTTCATGGTATAATGCTTTACCATGGGTAGGCACACTTATCATACATAATAGTAGATCTTTGAGGAAAGGTCACTGTAATAGTTTGGATTACCCACTTTATTCATGCCCCTTCTTACCAGAAGCTGACAGAGTAGTGACATCTTTCTCTTCCCAGTGGGTAACTAAATACGTCACATGCTGGCTGAGCACTGATATGCATAGACATGAGGCTACATTATAGAGCCTGTGCTGCTTCATGTTCTCTTCCACACCTCATGTGAATTCCCTCTGCAGGTAAGTGAGATTGTGATAAGCAAGCAGCCTTGTGTAAGTATGACTTAACTAAAATGCATCAATAATATCTAGTATAATGCAATAAATATGTTTAAATGATCAAAAAAAAAAACAGAGAATACTTATTCTTATAGCAATACAATAGAAACTGTTTTAATATAAGAGTTAACACAGTTAAACACTTATTCAGCAGATCTTTCCAACCATGAATATTATAAATATAGGCTTAACATCAATTATCCTCCAACAAGAAAATAAAGTTCCATCCATAAATAAAGAAACCTGTGTATTTAAAATGAGGTACATTGCATTAAAGAGGACAATGGTAATGATAAAACCTGAAACTGTGCAATTGTCCTTATAAAACTTGAACGTGTATATCTTTATTGTATAAACATATAATAGCTATTTTAAGTTATGGAAAGAGTAACTTTTTTCAGCAATCCATGGATTTGAAGGATCATACTTAAATAAATAATAAACTGTGTAGTTCCTGCCAGGACTAATTTAAATGTTTAGTTGCAATAAAACAATGCTGCCTGCCATCTCAAAACCAAGTCGTGGGCTTCACAGAAATAAAATAGAATTGAATAAATACAGGAATAAAATAGATCTTGCAATTTTAAATTGCAGGCCAATAATAATAATAATAATAATAATAATAATAATACATTTAGAAAGTAGATATTTGAAAAAAAATAATTTATATTTTGTTTGGAACTATCTTATTTTTCTGGCACAATAAACCAAAATTACATAACAATAATTGCAAGGATTCTTTTTTTGTACTTTGCTATTTCATTACATTTTTAACAGATCAGATATAGTTTAAACAACAAAAATATATTTTTAACAAGAATGTTAAAACAAATTTGTATGTAAATATAAAAACACAAACGTTTTACAAAATTTATAAGGCAGGACTGAAGGTGAAGTAAATGTTACTTTCTATATTAATAATATATAATAAGGTCACAATCTTGTATGATTCCTTTAAACAAACATAGGGAGGGCATACAGACCCCACGCAGAAGGCACCCCAACCAAGAATTGAACTCTTGCTGTGAGGCAACAACACTGTGCTACTATGCCGCAAAGGATCAATATAAATATAAACAGAATTTAAAGTCTAAAAAGAACACACACACACACACACACACACACATATATATATATATATATATATATATATATAAACATAATTTAAAGTCTATCAAGAACTTTGGGCTATGGATAAAAAAGGGGTTTTGGTGCAAGTCTCTGTTTCTTGATTGTAGACTGAATATCATTTCTTGGAAAACATGACAAGAAATCTTGAAACTGTAGATAAATTTTTCTCCATCTTTTAGTAAAAGCTTTCTTTGTAACTGCTAAGATAGTCCATATAAGATTTAAAATTGTTTTGAATAAAATTTGTTTGAATGTTATATAAAAAATTAACATTTTATTTAAAGAAAAATTGTCAGACCAGAAAACTTGAAAAAAATCAGTTAAGGAGTTCCAATAAGTCGATAATTAATCTGCCTTAACAGTTTCAGTGCATCTCCAACAAATATTTTTTTTTTCCTTAGTAAACCTTGCTATTTTATCAGGTATCAAAAGAGCTCTATGAATACATTTCCAGGTAAAGATGCACCAAAATGGAATTAAAGAAGTATTTCTTACAAATGATAAAACTGTTCAAATTGCTGAAATATTTAATAAAAACTTTATTGATATTAATCCTTACATTAGTAAATGCAGGCAATACCCCAACCCCCTTTAACCCATCCACCATACCTCAAGGCAATATCAGATCCATAACATCCTTTAACTTCCAACCTGTAGCAACCTCTCAAATGCAAACATTACTTGGCAAATTGAAACCAGGCTCCTTATCCACTGATAATCTCCCCGCAAGAATACCTGAGAATCAATGCTAAGGCAATAGGTTTCACAGTAAGTATCCTTATAAACTGATCACTTGCAGAGCACACAGTCCCCCAACTCTGGAAAAAATCAATAGGATCATAGGATCATAGGATAGTACTAAGCTAACTGTCCTTGCAAGCCATTTTAAGCCTAGCCAATTATCCCTTGTGAGACTCAAACCCTACACCTTGTGTTTGTAAGGCAAACACCTTAACCATTAAGCCACCCTCCCAACCCTGTAATCACTCCACTTCATAAAGGTGGAAACCCTCATGACTTATCTAATTTTAGACCCATTTTCATACTATCCCCTCTATCTAAAATAATGGAAAAAATGCATCCATAAACAACTGGTTGAATATCTAACCAGCAACAACCTACTATCCCCTTCACAACATGGTTTTCAACCATCCCACAGTACCATTACTGCCTTACCCTCCTTCACAAATTTCATCTATAATGCCCTAGATAGTAACCTACTTACATCAGTCCTGTTACTGGATCTTTCAAAAGCATTCGACACAGTCTACTATATTAAACTTATCCAGTGGCTACAATCACTAGGATGCTCTGATGCTACTCTAACCTGGTTCACTAGTTACTTGGAAAACAGGCAGCAATCTGTAAAATGTCAGAATAACCTCTCTAGCTTTCTTCCAAATAACATAGGAGTGCCCCAGCATTCAATCTTAGGACCCCTACTATTCAACATTTTTATAAATGACCTACATAAAGTTCCTTCTGACTCTGCTACCATACAATATGCAGACAATTCAACCATAATCTGTACCTCCAATAACTTCTCTGACCTCCAAAAGTTAACACAAAAAGCCTTTACATCCATAGAACTCTGGCTAAATCAATCACAGCTATTACTTAACCCTAATAAATCTAAACTACTCATCTTTGCATCTAAACCTGTTCCCACAGACTTTACTATATTCTCCCATAAATAAAACCCAGATAGAGTTAGTAAATCAGTTCAAATTGCATGGAATTACTATTGACAGCAAACTTAGCTTTGACCTGCATATTAACACACTAAAAAAGACTCACTTCAAATTAAGCAAACTTTACAGAAACATACAATACTTAGACAAATCCATCGGAATAAAACTTTCAAAAAGTCTTCTCCTTCCATCCTTACTCTATGGATCTCCTATCTTCACCAATCTCCACAACTCTTTGCAACACAAACTGCAGTCCTGTTATAAGATTGCAAATTTGCATCAGCCCAACCAAATCGCACCCAGCATTGCCAAGCCACTAGAGAACTAAACTGGCTAGAATTTGCACATTACCTACATTACACACAACTTACCTTTGCCCATAAACTCATTTATAAACCAGAGTTTTGCCCTTCCCTGAAAAATATCACTGAACCTTATGTCCCATCCAAAAATCTACGCTCTAACAAACACCTACTTAAAGTATCAAAACTTAGTAAAAGAGCAGGTAGCGGTCTCTATTCTCATTCCATAACTAGGCTGTGGAATGCCCTTCCATCATCAGTTACAAAATTAGACAACATAATCACCTTTAAAAGAAAACTAAAACAACATCTCACTGATAACCCCAGCTGCACATGCAACACATATCCACAGCCTCCTTAATCTAGCAAAACTGTTTCACATAGTAAATATACTTGTGTATATGTCATACTGCTATACCATATGAGTTATCCCTAATCTTTATTATCCTACTCCACGCATCTATACAACTATCTTAACACATGTTCTCTTCTGTCACTTTCTATTTTTAATTCAATCATTAAATACATACCACCTATAATCTACATATTCCCACCACCTAGCTATAAGATTCTAACTATATCTATCCTACCTTTAAGTTTAACTCTCTAATTCTACCTTCCCACTACACCTACCTTTCCCTTTTCCTACCCCCCAAAAAATATTGAGCTGTATCGTTAAATATTTCTAAGTGTTTAATTTTCCTACATGCTAATCTTCCATTTTTACTGTATTGTGTCTTTTTACAACATATGTGCTGTTTACATAGTTTTCTGTGTTATTTTACTTGCTTTATAAGTAATTGTTTCCTTACAAATTCATGTAATGATTTTCATGTAACTTGGAGCTTTTCTCTCCGGGCCTCCATTGAAAATGGGCCCCAAGCCCAGTGGATTTCCTGGTAAAAAAATGTCAATGAATAAATAAATAAATAATATACTGTTTATTTGTTCTGAAAGTGTCAAAGTTGACTGATTGATATAAAGTTCCAAAATGCATTATCCAAGTTATTAATATATAATGTCAAGATACTATATAGAACAGAAATTATGTTTTTAGAATTCAGTTTACTGTATAGAATTTTTCATAGATTATTAATTTGGGTGGCTCTTTATAACTGGATTGTGTCAGAGGAAGAAACTTATTTTGAACATAACCACTAACACTTTGTAAAAGAACTCAGTTGTGTGGGTCTAAATAAAGTATTTACTGGTTTAATGTTTATTCAATCAAATCAGTTATACCAAGCTAAGAATTTCTTATCTTTATATTATTCAGTTTCTGGCAAAAGATTTTTTTCAAAGCATTCTTTAGTAATTATAAAAGGAATCAGAGTATCAAGCCATCATTTCATTCCAGGATTTCTCAAAATAGTGAATTTGAAAGATTTGATTGGAGTTCACATATTTTGAATTAATGGGTATCTGTATAGCATAGTGAATATAATTACATAAATATAACAACACTAAGTTGTTTATGGTGCTTAAAACTGATTTATTAACTTTCATTTTATTATTAAAGAGAGAGATCTCTAAAGACTTCTAATTTGATGAGTATGATGTGTCTAATCAATTAATTATTAACTTGAACATTGCTGCATAAGGAAAGTTAATAGTGCCAAGCTTCCAAGATCTAATGTGGTGGTCTAATACCTCTAGATTTGTTAGGATACATGAGAAAGTTTAACAGAAGTTCATTAAACTTTTTTTAAATATCTTATTGGGATAAAGTGCCAGGAAATGTATTATAAATAATATCTTTGACAAAGTAAAATATATAACACCTTTGGAAATAAAACCATCTTTATTGATTGAAATCTCTCTTAAAAGGATATTGTTAGCTTATTCCAACTGGAAATTAAAATTCATAGTCCCTGATAAATATTTTCATAATTAGTATCTCTTGTATCCTCCAACTATTTAGCAATTGATATTTTTAGATACGATTAAGTTTGAGATTCATTCCCAATGACACCACAATGTGTTAATTTTGTATTTGTTTTTTTAGACCAAAATCACGGTGGTGGTGCTGCAGTAGCATTGTCACCTCACAGTAAAGTGCTGTCCGGTTCGAGTCTCAGCTAGAGTGTCTTCTGCGTGGAGACATGCGTGAATGGGAGTACCTTCGTTGAAGGTTGTGCGTCAGGGCTGGTAATTTGGCATGTAAAAATCAACTACCAATCATTAGTGGACTGGAGTTCCGCTGTGGCGACCCCTAACTGGGAAAAGCCGAAAGACACAAACAAATGTGTAGATTTTTGAATGCTGAAGTGTATACGAGAGAGTTATAAATAGAACAGAAGTATTCTCTAATAAGGATATAAATTCAGTAGGAAAGCCATATAAGTCTAGAATGTTAAAAATGATTGTTCCAACAAAAGATATATCAATAGTGCTAAAATTGACTGTTTGTTAGAATTTAAATTATCAGTTAAAGTTAATATTCCTTTTATGTTGTCTTGGGTTTGCCTGTTATATATGAACCCTGACTGATCAGCGTTGATTAAATTAGGTGTGAGCACCTTTAATGTATCTGCTAAAATGGATATAAAGATGTTATCATCTATGTTTAATGGAGAAACGGGCCTATAAACTGAGCATAGTTGAGGATCCCTTCTTCGTTAACAAAAGGAGAAATTAGTGAGTATTTCCAGGATGGGGGGATCACTCCAAATTTTTGGATGCCTGTGAGAACTTCTTTAAAAAGTTATAGCATTTGATACAGGGATTTAAATATTTTCAATATTAGGTCATCAATTCTTCTGGATTTATTTGGTTTTAAAATTTTTATTGTATTAGTAATTTTTTTATAAAGTAATACTGTCAAGTAAACTTTTAAATTCAGCAAGATTTTTTTTTAATTTTTCATTGTTGATTATGAACTTATTTTTGTTTCAGATCTATCATTTTGTATGTTTACCTCATTCAGAGAATATAATATTGTTCAAATATTTCTAAAATATCCCCTATTTCAGTATATTTATTTTTAATAGTTTAAGTTCCTGTATTTAATGTAATCTCAAATGTAGTTTTACTCTTCTTGAAAGACTGTGTAAATCTTTAAGTGACATAGCATAAGAGGCTAGTTTCAGTTTTTCAAGAGTTGATTCTGTCTTGTGTTTTAAGAGCTCTGAATGTTTTCTATTTAATGAATTTTTTTTCCATTTTTTAATCAATATTATAAATTTAATTTTGATCCCGAAATTTATTTTGGATGTCAATGCATTTCTTATTCTTTTCTGTTTATCTTTTCTTTGCACCAAGTCATTAGTCTTCCATAAATATAGGTTTTAAAAGAATACCAGATCATAGTTAGCATTCTATAAATATAGATTTTAAAATAATTCCAGATCACAGTGTTACTAAAGTCCTAGGTGCAATCATTTTCATAAAATGGTATATTTCTGACAAAAGCCAAGGTTAAAATTATTTTAAGTAGGTAGTATATGAGGGAATTCTGTTCAGAATAGCTAATTTGTTAAACTTTTGAGAGATCTTTAATATGAGAGCATTGTGGTCAGAAATTGGATAGGAAATTATACTAAAGTATGTTATTTCTGAGGTTAGATCTTGAGAAGTCATTGTCCATTCTAGTTTGATTTCTGTATTATAAGAATAATGTAGATATGTGAGTGAAACTTTTAAATTGAGTAATTCAATCCATTTATTAAGAGCTTTAGCTGGAGTAATCAATTTTAAATTTGCAGTAACATCAATATTATTTAATATGCAGTTGAAGTCACCTATAATTATTAAATTTATTGTGAATTTTCTATTATATAATATAAATGTTTTTGACAAGGCTTACTCCCATTTCTTTTTTTTTTTGAAAACAGGTTTATTGTTTTAACATATAAGAGAAATATCATAACAATTTTATACAAGTAATTAAAAATAGGTATTATTATAATATTCAACAAAACAACTAAAGTATTTACAAAGACATCCACTACAATCAGATCAATTAATTAAACTAAAATACCATGCTATTGAAATTAAAATTTTTTTAACAAATTTTGTAAATTATCCCATACAATATAATAAGATGTTTTTCTATTTGTTCTTATCCTAATTGTGTTTAATTCCATATGGCACACTATATTCATAACATTTTTAAATTCATTGAATGAAGGAGGTGTATCTGAAATCCAATTTCTAGTTATTATTTTCCTAGCCACTGCTAGAATAGACCATAAACAAGGGAAGCTTAACCTTTTTAACACTTTGAGGTACAGGTGTGTTGAATAATATAAGAGATTTAGAAATAATTAAATTATATGTAAAAAGAGCCTGCAAAAATTCATTAATTGACTTCCAGTATTCTTTCAATTTTATACAGTCATAAAACATATGAGCCCAGTCAGCATTAATTTCTACATTACATCTCTTACATAAATTATCTTTATTATTTATTTTATTCATCATCAAAGGTGTATAAAAAGATCTATGTAAAAATTTCCATGTATAAAGTCTCCAGACAATGGAGACGTAGTTCTATAAGCAGATTCCAATATATATTGTTTATCTTGTTGATTTGGTGGGTCTCCATTAATAGAAGTGAAATAATTCCAGTATGAATCTACACTGTAAAAAGTTTCTTGTCTGATAATTTTATGTATGTATGAAAGTTTACCTTTATCAGAAACTTTATGTTGCAAATTTAATATCAAGTAATCAATCAGTGTTGGAATAGATTCTTTAACTGTTATAGACATTAGATCTATTTTATTAATGAGATGTTGTCTAAAGGTCTGAACCTCTAACCAGCAAGTTTCTCTTAGATCAAATTCTTGTTTTAAGAAATCTAGATTTTTAACTTTATTATCAGATATCAACTGATACCAGTACTTTAGATCATTATCTATAGCTAAATGAGTTCCTTCAGAAGTAGATGACAAAAGCATACCCTGAGTATACATTATAGGGAATACAATAAAATTTCATTCCCTATACTTAGGGTGCATGAATATAAAGTTACGATAACTAATAATAATATTTAATGGGTAACAAACCATATGTTTAGGTGTAATAGGTGAAGTACAAAATTCCTTTAGTAACCATAACATGGAGTTATTTACAATCATATTTTTATGTGTTAAGGAGATTTTCATGAAGTGCATACTAATTAGCTCCCAATAATCTTTCCATTTTGCGACATTTGACTGACCTATTAATAAAGTAATAACTTTTACAATAGAAGAGATAGTATATAAATTAAAGTCTGGAAAAGAAATACCCCCTTGAGACCAGCTATTAGTATGTTTCTTTAATGCAATCCTAGGTCTATTAGGTGCCCATAGGAAATTTAACATTAGTGTATTCAGTTTCCTGATAATTATTTTTGTAGGTGGAAGTATTATTGATTGTATTAAGTATAAAATCTTGGGGAATATTATCATTTTAATAATTGTAAGTCTCTCCTCCATAGTAAAAAACATATTATTCCAGGTATTAAAAAGATTTTGTATATTAAGAAAACAGGTATTATAATTATTATATATAATATATTTAATATCTTTAGATAGTATTATACCTAAATAAGTTATCTGACCTGAATTGGGTACATATTTAGTAAAATCACTAATGAGAATATTTTTTCGTGTATATATAGGTAGTATTTTAGTTTTTTCTTCATTGAATATTAAACCAGAAATACTTTTAAAATTCATCATGTTATCAAATAGAGTCTGCATAGAAGAATTAGATCCTGCTGATGTAATTAGAACATCATCTGCAAAAAGTTGAATTTTGGATGTTGTATTTTCATCTATTTCAAAACCCTCTATGTCAGTACTGTTTCTGATCAAATTAGCCCAAGGCTCCATTACTAAAATGAATAATAGTGGAGAAAGTGGACATCCTTGTTTTGTACCTTTAAGAATGGGTATTTTTTGTGAAACATATGTTCCTACCTTAATATAAGCCAACGTTCCTTTGTATAAATGCTCAATTAGATTTACAAATGCATCTGAGAAGTTTGTGCACTTCATTAAGGTAAACAGATAGTCCCAACTTACTGAATCAAATGCTGAACTTATATCAAGACTAATAAGTGTTAAATCTTTCTTTTTCCTATTTGCAAAATCTATTAATGTTAAAGTTCTTCTTATATTATCAAAAGTATTTCTATTTACAATGAAGCCTGTCTGATCTATATCTATAATGCCGGGAATGATTGTCTTCAATCTATCAGCAAAGATACTCATAAACATTTTATAATCAACATTAAGTAATGAGATGGGCCGATATGAAGAACATCTAGTTGGATCTTTATTAGGTTTTAAAATTGGCGAAATAAATGTATATTGCCAAGATGGAGGGGTTATTAACTCAGTTTGGGCCAAAATAAAAACCTTATGTATGAATGAATATGTACTTTTAGAAAGGATTTTATATATCTCTGGTATAATACCATCATTACCCGGTGCTTTGTTTGATTTAAGCTTATTTATTTGTGTAATAACCTCTGTATATGAAATACTTTTGTCCGATAGTTTAATCTGTTGTTTATTAAGCTTTTTATTCATGTTTGTGGTTATAAACTCCTTTATTTTATCTTTAGGTTCCATGTTAATGTTATTATGGTTAATTTTGTGAAAGTGATTTCTAAATTCATCTAGTATTTCTGGTATACTAGAAACATTCTTCTTTTCCTTAGAGAAAAGATTTCTTTGATATGGTTTTGTTTATTCAACCTTTTTGTTTTATTTTTAAGTCTATGTAAGTATTTGGGGCTTATTGAATAAGACAAAACTTGTATTTCTCTAAAGTTATTTTAACTTTATGAGTTAAAATTTCTTTGTATTTCTCATTTAGTTTGTTTATTTCTTCAATAACTTTCTTGTCCATAATATTTTCTTTATTATTATGTTTATAAGAGTTTAATTTACTTTGAATATCTAACAATTCCTTATCCCAAGATTTCCTTTTATTATTATACCATCTGATACTTTGTCCATATAGATATGATTTTAAGGCATCCCAAACATAAACAATGGAAACTTCAGGAGTATTATTTATGTCTAAAAAATGTTTTACTTCTGAAAGTATATATTCTTTATAGTCTTTTAGTTGAGTTAAGTATGCTGGTATCCTTTTGATCTGAACATTATGAGTATTTTTTATCATGAATTCAAAAACAATTGAATTATGATCAGATATAGGACATGAAATGATTTTGGAATTAATTAAATCTGTTACCATCTGGTTAGAAATAAAGACCCTATCTATTTTTGAATAAGTTTTGTATCTGTTAGAAAAAAAGGTGTATGGTAATGATTTTGAATCTATCTGACTATTAATATCATTCAAATGATAAGAATTAGCAAAATCATTTAAATGTTTTGCATTAGATGTAATTCTTCTTTTCCCTATTGTGGTAGTATCACTTTCATGTAGTATACAATTAAAGTCACCAGCTAAAATAATATCTCCTTTAGAGAATGATATGATCTTATCAAGATGATGTTTCACTGTATTAATACCAATTCCAGGTATCCAATATACGTTAATTAAAGTGTAAGTCTTCCCATTAATTTGTATTGTAACCATACAAAACATTCCTTTGTCATCCTGATAAGACTTAATGGTTTTAGGAATGGGCATACTTTTATTCCATAAAATAGCCACTCCTCTTTTTTTCTGAGTGTGCTCTGAACTAACCAATACTGTATATTTGTTTGTGGCTAGTTTATTAATATCTTTTTTCAAGAGATGGGTTTCTTGCAGGAAGACTAAGTTGGCCTTATGTAAATTAATGTATCTTATTAGGCTTGCCCTTTTACATGGATTATTCAATCCATTAATGTTTAAAGAAATTCCTTTTAAAGATGTCATTTGGCATTTTTAAAACTTAAGAATCTTATGATCAAAATAACAAATAACAAGATAAGTAATGTTACATCTCCTCCTTTAGGTGTACCTTTAAATATAGCTGTATTTATTGAATCTCTTATGGGATTTCGTATAGGATTCAATTTTGTTTGTAGTGACAATGAATGTACAAAATATATTGTGGATGTCAAAACTATATACAAATAACAATGAACAAGTGAAAATAATGTAAGGATTAAACCTTGCATCCAGCCTGAGTTATAAACTCCAACTTCGAGTAGTATTTACCACTCAAGTTAACCCCCTACCCTAAGCAGCAGTACCTCAGCTACCATCTTATCAATTTAATACTAGTTATATTTAACTAAGGTTAACAGTTTTCAATTCAATTATCTAGCAAGACAAGACTACACATTTGGTAAAACAGCATCATATAAACTAAAATAAACCTTTTTTTTTTTTTTTTTAACTGTTCATACTACTATATACATCCATGTAATATAAAACACTTGTATTCAAATAGCATTCAAATAATCTTGATGTTAGAAACCAAGAGGAGAGAAAAATAAGTTCTAACATTCATTTAAATCAAAAACTTTGGCTAATATGATTCAGACATTACATATATTAAGATGCATCTATTTTCTGTCATGTAAATGCAATTAACAGCTTCCAAAAAAACCCTTGAATTGCTTGTATATGAGCATTTACTCAAACTCATTATTGTCAATAGAATAAAATATTGTATTCATAGAAATTGTTATAAATCATACTGCATAGTTATGCAGATTCTCAGAAACACTTATATACATATATACATACACACACACACACACACACACACACACACACATATATATATATATATATATATATATATATATATATATATACATACACACACACATACACACACACATACACACACATATACATATACATATATATATATATATATATATATATATATATATACATACACACACACACACACACATATACATATACATATATATATATATATATATATGTATATATATATATATATGCATACACACACACACACATACACATACACACACACACACACACACACACACACACACACACACACATAAACACACACACACATAAACACACACACACATAAACACACACACACACACACACACACATATATATATATATATATATATATATATATATATGATCTCACTGAGTTGTGTCCTTACTGAGCACCATCTTACTTGCTGTCCCTACAATAAATCTGTCTGCTTTATACAAAATAATGCACAGCAAACACATTTTAGTAATCAGATTTTACAACCATGCTATACTACTGCTTTAAAATATATCACATGACAATTTCTTCCAGTATAGAGTTATAAAATTATTTATGCTTGTCAATCAGATGAATTAAATAAGTTATAGTAATGTATATATTTGGAACATAAGTTTTTAACACAGATTATTAAGCTACTGTTAAGTAGATTTTCAAAAACACTTGAATAAATGTTTCATTTTCTATGCCTTCTAAAATAAGACATTTACTTACTACAAGAAACTGTATCATTTAAACTCATTATAACTGACATATTTTATGAATTATAACATAGATATTTAAGTAATTATATAAAATAACTCACATTTAGATGTTAAAGAGTTCATTTTCCTTCACATAGTCGCATTTGTATCATTTCTATTTCCTGGTAGAGTGTCATTGCTGAATCTGTGATGTGTCAGTGTGATATCTAGGTCAAAGGTAAGACTAGCTGCTTTCAGCTTCTCTGTGAGAATTCTGAGAGTTGAAGCTTTTGAAGTAGCTCATGGACACTGTGCATGAGACAGCCCACATCCCAGATTGTCTCTCTCAACATTATGGCGGGAAACATATTAAAAACTAGTGACAAACATTCATTTAGCAGTGTAAATGCATCTAAACATGACAAAACCTTCACAATGTATTCTACAGGTTATTACAGCCTCTATGTAAGTGAAATTAAGCCCAAAATTATTAATAAGTAATAAAACTCAATATTTTTGTCCCAACTAAATTTTATGCAAATCTTATTATTTACTGTGTCTATATGATCAAAAGCATTTCTATATATTAATAAAGAAAAGAAAAAGAGAGTAGAAAGTAAAAGGGTGTAAGGCAGAAATAAAAAATGTAAGAGAAAGCTATAAGAAGTATATACAATGGAATATTACTTACTGTTTATATTAATAGAGTTAAAAATAAAACATATTATTTACTATTATTTAGTTCTAATTATTATTAGTTAAAGCATGACAGATTATTTACAAACAAGCATAAGCAGTGTAATCAAGAAAGTATAATTAGGAATAGCATTTGAAGAACATATAAACTTTTTACAAGGAATAAATATGCTATTATTCTATTAATCATATTTTCATTACTCTTCTCTCCCTGCCCTCCCCCACCCTTTACCCACTACATAATCTAAATAGAATGTCATTGTTTAAACAAAGAAAAGAAGAAAAGGAGAAGAAAAAAAAAAAGATAAAGAAAAAATGTATCAAATTACTGACCTTACTTCTCCTTTTCAGAAAGAGAAACAAGTTGAATCACAACTTGCCATTAAATCTCCAGATATTTTGACTAGTTATGAAACAAAACATTTCTTTGCACACAGAGATTAACTTTGATTAAATCTTTTTCAAAATATGTGTTGCTTCTTGGAAATGCAGGAACTATATTTAAAAAGATTAATAATGAAATAAAATGATGAGAGAAAAAAAAACATAGAACAGATCATTTGTTTTTTAGTCTCTTCTTCTTCTCTGAAGTCTTCCACGAAGTTTCAGTTGCCAGTCTCTTTAATGAAGGACTAGCCCATTCCATTTCTTCTATGTTATCCAAAATCTTATTTTTTTTGATAAACAGTAAGGCAGAGTCTAAGTCATTGAAAATTTTAGGACCATCAGGAAGGAAGATTTTAAGCTTGGCAGGAAACAGAAGGTATGTTTTAAACTGTGCTTTTTAAGCTCCCTTATTAGTGGCAGAAAAACTTTTCTTTTAGCTATTACCATGGAAGAATAGTCATTGTCAAAACGCACAGTTGTCTCATTAATCTTAACAGGAGCTTTAGCCCAAGCAGATTTAAGAACCATCTCTTTATCAAAAGATGATAGAAATCTAACTATAACTGATCTAGGATAGTTTTTGTTAGAGTTAGTATTAGCTATAGATCTATGTGCTCTTTCGATACCAAAAGAGAATGATTCTGGTAAGTCTAAAGTTTTAGGGAGCCATGCTGTTAAAAAAGAAGTAATATTGTTACCTTCAATATTTTCTGGCAGTCCAAAAATCCTAATGTTATTGCGCCTAGATCTATTTTCCAGGTCATCCAGCTTTGTAAATGTGTATTTTGTTTCAGCAGAAACTCAATGTTGATTTCCTCTTCTTGTATTCTATTTTCCATGTCATTCATAGCTTCTTCTATGCCTGTCATCTGGATCTTCTGTTGTTGCAGGTCTATATGTAACAAGTCTATTTGTTTTGTAGTTTTTTCTATGAAGGTGTCTATTTTAGTATCCATTTTACCCATCTTAGCAGTAAGTTGCTGGATTATAATTTTCAAGAGACTGAAGTTCTTTCTTGATGCTGGAGTCTTGAGAATTTGTCTTACTGGAACTCATTTCGGACTGATAAACTGACAGGAGAATTTCCAAAGTGATTTCTGACAGGAATATTGTTAAGATGTCCTTTCTTTTTTAGATATAGTTCAAGAACTATATAAAACAAACATATTTAGAAAGAAAATTACTTCAAAAATTAATTTTTTAAGTAATTCATTCCTGTCAGTGTAATGAAATTGGTGGAGCTAAAGAAATCTGCTGCTATCCTGTGTTCATCCTTGGCCACGCCCCCGCTTACTCCCATTTCTGAGAACAAGAAAGGTCTGCTAAAGTCCATATTCTATTATTATACCTTATTACCACCACTGACATATGCCCTTCTTTATTTTCAAATTTTGAATAATATCTGGCATATGTACATCTGATTTCCATAAAATCATAACTCCTCTATATCTACTTTCAAAGGATGATTAAATAAAAAAAATATTGATTTGGGATCCAAACATTTCTTCCTGAGTATTTTATGAGTTTCCTAAACAAATACTATGCAGGTCTTATAAATATTATTATATTTCAATAGCTACCCCCCTTTTAAATGTATTTAAACCATTAACATTTAAAAATAGTAAATATGCATCCATCAAATTATATGCAAGGAGGTATCATGTGGGAATTTAAGTTTTATTTTGTAGATAAAAAGTGTATATATGCAATAAACAACATAAGAATATAATTACACTCACTGAATTGAAATAAAATTCCTAGCCTACAAGAACCTAACCACTAGACCAACACTTACAAGCAATCCAACAAAAAAGAACCCTGAAGGTATTAAGGATATAAGACTATTTAGGTCAAGTACAACAAAAAAGTATCTCAGGGAATGATGATGACTGTGTTTATTCTTATAACTTATTTTCCCAACTTCTTTTTCCTCCTCTCATTTCTTTTAAGCATAGATATATAAAAATAACAGGATAGGGAAAGGGTTAAGTATAATATTCTTAAAAAGAGTAGTTATAGCTATTTCTTTTGACTTTTATGCTATGTATTGTATCTGTAACAGTGCTTTAACTTGTTTAATGTAACAGTTTTTCTGTATGTATATATGGAAATTTTCTCCCCTGGCCTCTACTGAAAATGAGCAAGTATCCAGTCTGACTATCCTGGTCAAAAAATATAAAATAAAATAAGTAAATACATTTCAATTATATTTCCAAGTTTCAAATATGATATTGTGTGATGGCTTCGGCTATTTTTGTTTCTCTTTTTCTCACTCTTTTTCCCTCTTTCTTTCTCTCTCCCTCTCCTTTTCTTCCCCTCATTCTACATATTTTCTACAAACTTCCATTTCTCCATTCATTTTATATAATGTATTAGTGTGTCTAAATTAATTATATTAAGTTAAGTAGTAGGATTTAAACTAATTATATTCTTACAAATTCAAAGCTATGTTCCTTAGGAATTGTTTGACTAAGACATAACCACTTGTTTTCATTTTATTTATTTTATTTATTTATTTTACATTTGTTAACCGGGCTATTCCAACTGGATACATGTCCATTTTCAGTGGAGGCCCGAGGAGTAAAGCTCCGAGCTTACAAAACATTTAATATTACAAGTAAATTAAAAACAACAGTACAAATATGTATAACAAAACGTTACTAAGAACAAGATTTGTACATAGTATAAAAATGATTTGACTATTTTCCCAAAAAACAATAAGTAAGTAAATAGAGAAAAGATGGGGATATAAGGATACTAAGGACATCTACAGGATAAGACAGCATTTGGAAAACAGGATTGGTGGTTAGATGGGACAGGTAGAGCTGGAAAGAGTAGAAAGGTCAGTGAGTAAGTATGATAGAAGGATCAACTTTAACAGAGAAAATTAGAGGGAGACATGGTAGAGCAGAGGACAAGGAAATGAAAAAGCAGTTAGTCAGGGTTATTACAAGAGCATAACCAGTGGTTGGAGAGGAAATGTTTAAGGTTAGTTTTGAATAGTGGGAGAGATGTAAGAGCTGTTAGGTCAATTGGTAGGAGATTCCATATTTTACCAACAAAGTTAGAAAAAAGAGAGTCTCCTGCAGAGTTATTAGATAAAGAAGTTTGCATCAGCATTTTTTTAGTTGAGCGTAGCTTTTTCAGGTTATAGTATGGTGTTATGAAGGTAGAGAGAGTGGGGGTATTGTTAGGTTGATAAAGGACTTTATGGGCAATAATAAGTTGGTTAAATTGTAGGAGGTGAGGTAATTCAAGCCAGCCTAGTTGTTTTAGGTTTTGACAGTGATGAGTCCTATATGGTGAGTTAGTGGCGAATCTGGCAATGTTATTATAAGATCTAGCTAGTTTGTTATGATTATTTTGGGACAGGCTAATATAGATGGGGGAGGCATATAATAGGGTAGAGATTAAGTGAGTTCTTGCTCATAACCCAAAGTTAATTCTGGATAATATTAATACAATACGTAAGAGAGAGATTACCCTGTTTCCAATGAGTTAAAAGATCACATAAATAAACATTCATGTCAGAGGTTACTTATTAGAAATTCTAACTATAACTGTTTAAAATTATTGCATGCATTACTTTGAACTTTTTAATAATTTAGAGGGCACCAAAAGTAAGGATGCATTCATTATATTCATAGTAGCAGTCTCTGTTAAGAAATTATGCTCTATTAATTTTCTTCTCTATTAAAAATAGACTATTAAATACCTTTTTGGTAAGACAAAGGTGAAACTACTATCAAATTCACGATATGAGGTACTTCATTTATACCATAGGGTGCTTTCCTTAATATGTTCTCCTGCTTTTCCTTCCTTTCTCCTCACTCCCCCTCCTCCTTTCTCTTCAGTGTGATTGTGTTCGTCCCTTGTGCATTTCTTCAGTTTCATGCAATATTATTTTTCACAGTGACATTAAAAGGAAAAGCAAAAAAAAGATTCATATTTCTTAACATTGATGTTTCAGTTTATAAGTATTTAATATATTATGTCTCTTTCTTCTCCATTTCTCAAACCCCACCTCCTCTTCTCCTTCCCTTCTATTTCCTTTCATCATATTTGTTCCTTCCTTTCTCAACAAACATGTAAATATTAAGTAGATTATCAGCTGGGTGAACAAGGAAAAACACCAATCCTACCCAGAGAGAAGAAAAAAAGCCAGTGCTGTCTGAAGGTAAACATATCTATACCTTTCAACTTGCAGACACAAAAATCTGGATGATAGCTCTTGAAAATGCATCTCTGACCAAAAAATCTGAACTAATTGCATAATGCATTTCAAATATAACTCCACCCACTTCCAGAAGGATCATGGAATATCCCCACTCAGAAATCTACATTTTAAAACTCGTGTGACAAAATAATGCAAAATAAAAATATTTCCAAATTCACCAGTGCAAAGAGATTTTGTCCCTACAGATACTTTATTTTATAAAATCAGCTGTAAAATCACATTTCAAAAAAGGGAAATCTCTTATATAGAAACCAATATGTTATTCTGATAATCCATACATTATTGCACAACTGATTGCTACACGAGTGAACAGTTGAGTAACACTGCTATAAAACTGTTATTGATGAAAAATGACATAGCAATGAGGTCCTATCTCATAATTTGCAGATTTGTTCCGAGATTCAAATCTGCACACTTTACAGAAAATGAACTGCAAATGTTCTTTCAAGCAATGATCCAAGGCAGTAAAGCTTTATCTTTTAATCAGGGGTTATGATTTTGGATGTATCCACTTGCAAGCTTTATGACGGATAGAATCCTTGAACCAGACAATACTCCAGGATTCCACTAGTAGGGTAGCAGTTGTGTCCAATAAACTTACTTGGTTAAAAATGAATAAAATCACGAAAGAAAAAGATATTTTAAACAGTTGAGATGCAGAGAAAGAAACAGATATACGATGGCACATAACCTAATCCAGGAAGTCAGACATCATCTGAGAATTAAAATGTAACCTTCAAAAATGTTATAGATACGATAGTAATAGATGTACGCATAAGGAGTCAAGTAACTACATATCACAGTTTATAGTTTCATCATAATTTGTATAAAGAAATTCCACCTTAATGTTTCAGTTCAACAGTCTGTTCTGGATGGCAGCTGATGTGTCAGTTACACAGAATAAATGTAAAACAGTTTTGCAGTACAGTTCCAATTTAACACATTTCTTGTGCCAGTGTTGTACACCAGAAAATGGCAGCAGAGTATGAGCTATAGTGTTCACTTTGGCTAGCTGAAGAAGAAATGGTAAATGTGTTTCACATCACCAATTATGACTGCATCCAACCTAAGCAAAACATCAGACATAAAAATAACCCCCATCTAGATGTGAAATATAAAAAAGTAGTTTTTCCCACTTAGCACTGCAGCATATAGCCTGTGCTGGGGTGATCATCAACACACTTTGTGGGCTGACTGAACAAGAAATATGGAGACTTAAAATTCAGCTGTGTTCTCTCGTTAGACTGGAGCAATTACAAATGAAGATTGCAAAACGTGCAAGATCTTTATGGTTAAACGCTTCTTAAATCCACTAGTTGCCACATCTCGTTAACCATTCGACACTGATCTGTAAAGAGCCAACATGCCACATAACGGGATGTGCACTGACTGACTCTCTTCTTTTCCCTTTTTCTTTATTCAGATTCCAGGTGTGAATTTAGTAGCTTACTTGGTGTAATGGGGTTCGCACTATTGAATCTGTTGATGTTATTGCAGCTAATGTTTGTGATACTGCAGACTCTAGCTGACCAGAGGGAAGTACAACTCGTAATTTAAAAGGGCTAAGTGGAATTTCACAGCACCCTGTTATTTTAAGTGAAAACTTGGTATTTTCCACCAAAGATGGGAAAATTGACAGCCAATCAGTTCTATCAACTGTCAAGATTTTCGCAGAATATCCAGATTTTTCCTTCATATTTTTGGTCTATTTTTCATACAATCTATGGTTTTCTGGCAGATCACTGAGGACTGAAGTCACAAAATGACAGACATTTTGAGTTTCACATCATAGTCTTCAGAAAATGCATGATAACACAAAACCTTTTATTCTAGCAGCGTTCTAAGTACATAAGAGCAATGTTTAAATTTTGTCCGTATTTTTAGGTCTTTGTCTCCACTTTTTTTTTTGTATTTTGCCCAGATGCTTTGTGCTAAAAAGTTGAGAAGTATGTTTGCATGGTTACATTTTTAAGAGGGAAAAAAATTGTATGCCATCCTCATTATAATTTTAAATATAAGTATTGCCTTCAGACCTCTCAACTCTCCAGAATGTCTAGATTTTTACCTCATACTTTTGGTCATCTCATCTTAAAATGCATGTTTTTCTGGCAAACTACAGAGGACTGAAGCCATTAAATAATGACATACAGTTGAGGTTCAGGCTTCATATGCTTCAGAAAAATGTAAGCAAACACTAAATCTGTCATTTCAAGAACATTCTTAAATGTATATGAGCAATATTTAAAATCTGTCCCTATGTTTAGGTCTTTGCCCCCTTATTATTTAAAGCTTTGCCCAGATTTATTATGTTAAGAAGTTGAGAGGTATGGTGAGGAGAAGGGAAAAAAGTACAGTTATGTAAGCTGAAGATGTTCAAATGATCATTGGTGCAATAGACTTAGCTATGTGGGTTATATCCTGCCAAGGATATAATAGCTGGCCAGCTTCCGAAGTTTCAGGGCACCTTCCACATGTCCAAACTGTCAAGCAGCTTATGCGGAGCTGACTAAAAGACAAGCTTGGGGGTAAAGCCCTTCAGAGCTTTCCTGCCAACAGAGAGAGGGATGCTGAGCTTTGGAAAGATTATGTTAGGAACAAAATAAATAAATAAAATAAATGTCCACACTCTGGTGTAAAAAAACACACCAAAAAGGGGGGGTTTGAGGGAGAGAGGGAGCAGCTACAGCAGTAATGATCATTCAAACATCTACTGTTATGGTAAGTTAAACTTACCCAACTGTAGCATGTTCATCATATTGATCAGTGCTGCAATAGCCTTAGCTATATCGGTAAATTACCTCAGCTGACCATATTTGGAGGTCGAGGGAGGAGAGTCCAGGAGTCAATGGATAATGGTCCTAGCAAAGCCTGACCTGGACCTAGAGAAGGAATCAAGTGTATAGCCCTTTGTAAAAGTATGTAAAAAGGAACAACTAACAGCTTATGGAATACTTCTAGAATCCAACCCTTTTCAGAAAGGCACAGAAGAAGCCAGGGTCCTTGTAGAATGGCCCTTGATCCTGCCTGGAATAGATTTGTCATGGTGAGTATAACAAAAGCTAAGCCTTAGACAACCATTTGTAAATAGTCTGTTTTGACATCAGATGTCTCTTCTTACCTTCACAAGAAACTAACAATTTATCCAGTGATCTTAAAGATTTAGTTCTATCAAGATACTACCTGAGTTGTCTGTGGACATCCAAGGTGTGGAGAATCCTGTCTCATTTTTAGCTTCAGGAAAGAAAATTGGAAGATGGGTAGTTTGACATAAAAAACTTGAATACCACTTTAGGCATAAAAGAAGGATTAGTTCTGAAAGAAACCCTCTCTTTGTGGAAAATGAGGTAGGGTTGTTTCATCATAAAAGAGCTTGCAACTCATATACCCTTCTTACAGAGGTCAGAGTAATCAACAAAACTGTTTTCCATGCTAAGAACCTCAAGTCAGCCAGATTAGTTGGTTAAAATGGAGCAAGTGTTAGTTTCTCTAACACAAAATTAAGATCCCAAGGAGGGGCTATCGGTTTACGTGGAGGCCTCTTACTCAAAACCTCTTTCAAGAACATTTTGACATGCGACTGCCTCAAGGAGTATCCATGGGTAGACATGCTGAAATGGCCTATAACTGAACCTTGATAGAGGAATAAGAAAGTCCATAGGATAGTAACTCACACAAATATTGTAAAATCAGAGAACAGCTAGCCATGAATGGGTGCTGATTATGTTGTTGGCACCAACAAGAAAACCTTTTCCATTTGCTAATATATGATTTTCTAGTAGCAGGCTTTCTTACCTCCATTAGTAACTGCTGCATGTCCTCAGAAAACAGGTGCCAAACAAGAATTAAGACCTTATCATCCAGGCAGTCAATTGAAGAGGATGTTGGAGTGTATCAAATACCCTGTTCTTGTGTGAGTAGCTCCATTATGGGGGAAGCTTGTGGTAATTGCCCCTGGCCATTTCCAAAAGAAGGGAGATCCATGGTTGCCTGTCCCTGGAGGGAGTCACCACAATGATCTTGGGTGATTCCTTCTGAATCTTCAGAAGTACCCTGGCTATTACTAGAAAGGGTGGAAAAACATGCAGAAACATTCCTGTTCAAAGAAAAAGCATCAGTCTTTCAGGGCTTCTTGCATGGAGTTCTGGAACAACATTTTGCCAGTTTATTGTTCAGTCAGGAGGCAAACAGGTCTACTTGAGGAACTCCCCACAGATGGATCAAATCTTAGAAAATCCCTGGATCTAGTTTCCATTCATGAGGCTCTGCCCTGGTCCTGCTCAGTTTGTCTGCCACACAGTTCAGCTTTGATGGAATGCAGGATGCCTGTACAGTGAGATTGTGTTGTGAAGCTAGCATGGCTAGTTTTCAACAGGGATGCCACCTGGTTTCTCCTTGCTTGTTGATGAACCACATCACTGTGGTATTGTCTGTAACCACTTGAGGAGGTCCCAGGGACCAAAAATGGTTCAGAGAATTGAGTGCCTTGATCAGGGAAAGCATTTCTTTGATGTTTATATGGTTGCATCTGTCCTTGGTGTCCCACATACCCTGCACTTTTATCTCTCCTGAAACTGCTCTGTAAGCAAAGTCCGGAGTATCTGTGGTAACTTGACTGCTTTAGAGCAGGGAGGGAGAAGGAGAAACCTTGATTTAAGGATATCTGTTGTCTCCATCAAGTGATTTCTCTTCTGACAAACCACAATTCTGGGATCTCTCCATCAAGTGATTTCTCTTCTGACAAACCACAGTACTGGGATCTGAAAAGATAAAGGGTGTTGATGCTGGGAGCAAAGAGATTTCAGATAAACCTATCTTCCTCATGTGGAGTCTTGTCAGTGGTATCATGAGAACCATAGATGCCATGAGACCTAAAATCCTGAGGTATTCACTTGCAGTGACTGAAGTCTGAGTGGAAAACCTTGGAAATAGATCTAAATAAAAAAAATGTTCCTGTGGAAGAAAAGCTTTTTGAACTAAGGTGTCTAGTTGACATCCCAGGAGCACAATCTTGTGTGAGGGAGTCAAAAAAGACTTTTGAATGTTCTCTTGGAATCATGGCTTGTGCAAGAGATCTGTCATCCAAGACAGAGATTCCTGACATTTTGAAAAAGACTTTGCAAAGATAAGCAAGTCATTTAAATATGGAAAATTGTGGATACCCTGTAGCCTGCAATGAGCTATACCTGGAACTAGAGACTTTGTGAAGATTTTTGGTGCAGTGGATAGTCCAAAGGGTAAGGCAGAGAACTGCTAATGTGATCCAGACACATGAAACAATAAGAAACTCCTGAGTCTGGATAATAGGATGTGATAAGCATCTTACAAGTCTACTGTTACTAGAAATCCTGAAAGAGGAAGAAGAGGCAACAGGTTGTGGAGTGACATCATTTTGAATTTGGGCACTATCACAAACAGGTTTAGGAAAGAAAGATCTAGAATTGATCTCCAAGCATTTTCTTTCTTTGGGACTAGCAACATCTTTGAATAAGAACTCTTCCCCACCTGGGAAGGAGGAACTGGTTCTATCACTCCTTGGGACAGCATGTGATGAAGAATAGGTGGAAACAAAACAATCTGATCTGCAGAATGAGGAATAGCCCCTTTGGAAAGGAGGAACTTCCTCCCACTGCCATCTGTAACCATGATGAATGATTTTCATAACCCATTTGTCTGAAACAATCTGTTGACGAAGAGAAAATGGAGATTCAGACTCTTCCAGAACAGAAAGATGACCAGGGTGGGAGGATGTCATGGGGTCTTTTGAATAGTCATTCAGACTTGGAGTGTGCATGGTTTTGGGAGGTTTGAGACTTCTTTTTTGAACTTTCTTGCCACTTTCTCCTAAACGTCTGTTTTGTTGAATTCTGGTGAGATTGTTTATCCTGTTTCTTTTTTTCTTTTTTGCTGAAGTTTGATGGAGAAAGAAAATCTCTTGGACAATTTGAAAAAGGAGGGCTGAAAAATCTTACATATTCCTTGGATCAACTTGCCCCTTTCATCACGGTTTTTGATCACCTCTGCAGGGTCCAAACACCAAATCTCTGTCCTAGAGAGAATTTAAAATCTTATTTTTAAAATTATTCGGAAGGTTCTGAGAATGCAGCACAGCAAACCTCCTTAAAACCATACCAGTGGCCAAAGCCCTGGAATAAGTATCAACAGAGTCATACACACACAACAAACAATGAGTAGTGACCTGTTCAATAGAAGAAACTAAGTTATTTAAAGTAGATTTTTCTTCACAAGAAGAAACTGTAGATAAAACATTCTTCATACTTTCACAATAGGTCAGAATAAACTTTAACATAAGAGCCTGACAATTTAAATTTCTGAAATTCAAAGTTACTGTACCTATCAATAATTTTCCCATCCTTATTAGAAAAAGTAGGATTGGAAGTAATTACATGCTTAGCAGCAGAGGAACCAACTAAGGATGTAGTCGCTGGGTCAGGTTTGGGAACAATGTTAAAAATTTAAAATACTGAGGAACTTTACACATCCTATCTGCCTTTTTAGGGACAGCTGGCTGACTATTAGGAAAATTACTGGCAGTAAGACACATATACACTAAAGCAGATAGGACAGGAGGAATGGGTGTAGGTTTTGGAAAATCTTTCTGTAGTAACTCATAGCATTATTTGAAGGACTGAGAAACCTCAGTGTTCTCCCACTGAAAACACTGGCGTACTCTAGCAATAGTCTCTGAAAAAGAGAACCCTCCCCCCAACAGTAAGAATTATAAAGACAGCTATCCTCGGAGTCTGAATCAGAAATATGAGGACAAAACCCTGAATTTGTCCGTCCACCTTCCTGTTTAGATTCAAAATCTTGAATCTCCTCAGGAAAGGAGGCATTCCTCTTTCTTTTACCTGAAACTACTCTACAAGAAGGATCACTAGCCTAAATCAAACCCCTGAGCCATTCACAGTAAGCCACTCTTATCCAAAGAAATATGAGTAGGGATATATACATCCTTGGTTTTCTGTTTCTTTTTGACAGGAAAACTGGGACCAACTGTGTTACTAATGGCAGACGCTGCTTCCCCAAAGATGGTCATAGCATTTTCTCCTTTACTAACTAAGGAGACCCCAACAGTAGCAGTGTGTGTGGCTTACCCCTGATCCATATTGGTTGTAGGTGCTACACCAAAGGGATCCAGGGTAAAAATGAGAGGTCTGAGGTACAATAAATGGTCACAGCAGAGTTACCCACCTATGGATGAAGCAAATTGCTAGCCTACTGTGATGGCAAAGGCTGTTTGCTTAACCTTTTCTTTTTGTGGCTGGAAGAATGACTGACCATGGGAATGGCAATCTGTTCCATGGTCAAGCTGAAAATGGTGCCTCTATCCTTGGTGAAAACAAGCAAAAATGCCATTAAAACTACAAATACACAAAAGTTACTTTTTTGACAGAAAAAAAAAACACAGTAAAAAGACTTTCAAAAAATATGGCAGCCCCACAACCTTAAAATAAACATAGTTTCTCCATAGAAAATAGTTTATCAGTTAGATAACACTACATTTAAACTGACAGAAATAACAAGTGCTCCATTCAAAAGTATGTTACAGTCTTGAGATAATCCATTAAAACACTACACATCTAGCTTTAAAATAACTTTCCTGAAGATGAAAGCAATAAAACATCAGTAAAAACTAAGAAAATGAAAGTTTTTCCCCCAAAGGGAACTTATCATCCCAGTTAAGGAAAGCACAAGCCAACTATCAATCCTCAAAAGCCTCAGAAGAGTGTACTGTTTGGTGGTAGTTAAGCTCTGAAAGATTACACCCCCAAACTTGTCTTTTAGTCATCTCACCTTGAGCTGCTTGACAGTTTGGGTGCACAGAAGGTGCACAGAAGCTTTGGAAGCTGGCCAGCTGTCATATCCTTGGCAGGGTATAATAGCTAAGGCTACTGCAGCAGTGATCAATATGATGAGTATAATTTAAAACCAAATGAGGTGTATAATGTGTATAATGAAATTAACTGACATTACACCTCACTGCACAGGTCTATTGAAACTTAAATCATGAAACAATGGATTTTGTGAAGTGAAAGCATCAATTATAACCTACAATTAAAATATATTTTTAAATGACTCATTACAAGTACAGGTTGAAACGTATCTGCTAAAAAGTAATATTATACACAGAGCCATTAACGCAATAATAGCTGGTATTTGTAAGTTCCAATCTCCCAGCTATCTCTCTATGTACAAGTCATTTATTTATCATTATTTGTAAAGCAATACAGTGCTATTAAAGCTTTGAATGTCAAGAGAGAACCAAAGAGACAAACAAACGGACATCAGAAAAAAAAATAACTAGTTTTTTATTTGTAGTGCAAAAGACTTGGTTATTAAAAGGGGATACATTACTTAAATCTAATTATGAAATTAAACTTGATGAGCAGTGCTTAAACACTTACAATAAGTAGTTTGAGTTCATTTTCTAATTTTCTTGATAATTTAAACAACGAGTATTACCAAATAATTTTTTACGTTCTTAGAAGATTTTAATGAAAAATTAATTTTCCCATTGTTTTGTTTCTTCTTCTTCCTCTTCCTCTCTGACTATGACCAAATTTTTGATTCATTCAAATGATAGATTCTTATTCTTACAAGGAAATAGTCTGTGCTTCTGTATTATTTTGCGTCAACAATTTGATAAGTGACCAACATTTTTTTATCTTTTCAATTATTTTAGTAGAATAGTCATTATCAAATTTAATGATGTGTTAACCAAACTTTAAAATGTGCTTTTGCCCTGGCAGTTTTTAGAAGTAATTCTTTATCAAGAAATGATAGAGATTTTATTACAATTGATCTTGGAGTGGCTAGAGCTGGCTGACCTATGGAGTGATGTGCCCTTTCAGTGCCATAGGAGGTAACATTCCTGTAAGTTTAGAAGCTTTGGGATCCATGAACAAAAAGGGCTATCATGTCTTCTGTTTTCTCCAGACTAAATATTCTGATGTTGTATCTTCTTGCTCTGTTCTCTGTATTCTCTGAATCATCCAGTTTATTTTGAAGCCAAGTGTTTTGTTTAAGTAAAAAACTCGGTTTGTAGTTCTTCTTCCTTAAGTCTTCCATCCATGTCAGTTAGTGCAATTTCTATATCAGATATCAGTTATAGTTGCTGTTGTATCATTTCCTTTAATATGCCCATTTGATAGAAGCTGATTTCCTTTAAATTATCTAGGTTTACTTGAAATCCAACTATCTTTTTTCAAAGAAGAGTCAGAGTGGGACTGTTTGGAGGTGCTCAGGTCACTTCATTCTCACAACATTTCTCCATGGTAAGTTTGGCAGGAAAATATTTCAGAATCTCCACAACATTTTTTCCTTAGGTAGAGTGGAATTTAATAAAGTTAATTATTTAAGATTCGTAGTTATAAGTCAGTATTTTCAATATCTTAAATAGAAAACTGCAAAGTTCTAAAAAGGTGTTGCTTTCAGATGACCATCTTTTTTAAGTATTTTTCCTTGGGATTATACTTCTGAACTGTCCAGTTTTCCCAGAATGTCCAGATTTTTGCCACATATTTTTGGTCTCTTCCTTGTAAAATGTCTGTTTTTCTGGCTAATCACTGAGGATTGAAGTGAGAAAATAATGAAAGACATTTGAGTTTCGGAATGAATAACCTTTAGAAAATTCATGGTAATGCTAAGCCTGTTATTCTATTAATTTTAAGTTTATAAGTGCAATATTTATAACTGTCCCTGTTTCTGGTCCTTCGTTCCTCCATTATTTATGGCTTTGTCCAGATTTATTGTGCTAAAAAGTTGAGAGGTATGTGTGGGATCATTTTACTGCATGTTGTTCAGTCAGATAGAATTTGACTGAATGGGCATTCAAACAAATTGTTTATTTATGAATAGTATTTGTAATAAGGGATGGGGTTGTACGTTGATGTGTACATCCCTATGCAGTACAAGCAATCAAAGATAAGCACTGGATCCAACATATTTCATTAACTCAATTTGTTTTCTTTGAGGAAGATTTTATTAATTATTTTAATGTTGCAAGAAAGTGAGTATTTATGGAAAACGTGCAAATATGTGATTGCTTTCATGCTTTCTTTGCAAATTGAAAAAACATCTAGAATTTAAGTATAAATTAAATACCCCTCATTCCCACATAAAACAGTTTTCTAACAAAAAAAATATCTTTCTGTTACGAGTTGAAAAAAATAAATGCACCTAGGATTGGAATCCCTGAACTGTATTTGCAGAAAAAAATGTCAAAAACACTCCCTGGGATTCAATAAACTGTGCAAGAATAGCACTATTGTTGCACAGAGTAGTTAGTGCCCATATAGCACAGCAGCGTGCCTTGCATATTTATGACAGCGCGCTGCTGTTCAACCTACATGGACAAGAACCATGAACGAGTGCAGGGGGCATGTTCAAGTAGTGCACGGACATTGAACATGCCCCCTGCACTCAGGATCTGGCATAATATTAAAGAATTACTCTAATATTATGCCAGTATTTTGCCAGTATTTCAGTGTCTGCAGACACTGAAATGAATTAAATGATCATTACATTGTCTGTGGACACTGAAATACACACGGAAATAGGAAAGCAATATGGGGGGGTGACAGGTTCTATGACAAATTCCCTGGATTGTAAAAGTGTCATGTGACACCTCCGCAACCTGCTAAAGCAGGAAATGTGTTTGAATGCACAAATAATGTAGGATAAATCCCTCAAAAAAGGGACACATAAAAATTATTGCCCTCACAAACTTAGAAAGTTGATAGAAAACAGGTCATGTATTAACATGAATTACCGAAGGATATAGGTCTGAAAGCAAATGTATGCCAATATTCTCTGACAGCAGTCCATGTGGACAAAGTCACAAATAATGGGGGGAAAAGCAGCAAAATAGGGACACCTCTGAAAAATTGCCCTCACACACTTAGAAATTTGATAGAAAACAGATAAGTATTAGCAGGAATCTCTGAAGGATAGAACCTGAAAGCCAAATGTATGCCATTATTTCCCGATTGCAGTCCTCAATGACTTGTCAGAACACCACAATACTCACTTAAATAACATAAATATAATAATAATATAATTTTTTTTTCTAGGTTAAGGAATTTTTAGGCGTAGCTAAGCGGGTGTGTGCGTTATGGCCCTCCACTTACCACAGCTTAAACATCCCATAGGAGATAAATACAAATATACAGGTAACATTTCCAATCTGAAAAGTGTAGTGGCTAGAGTCCCGGCTTTACATGCAGGCATTCACCGTTCCAGTACCAAGACAGGCAACTTATTTTTATATGGGAAAGTAGGGTTATAATTATTTTTGTAAACTTAATTTATATAGCAACTCTTTTTTTTTGTCAATCAGGGTAGTGTAGTTGGTGTACAATGTAATTGTGAGTGCCCCATACAAGTATAGTCACACCCCTTGCCAATGTAATGAAACCACATAGAGGAATACCCTGTAAAGTATATCATATACACTTAATAAATGAAATCAGTTCTCTGATATAGTGAAAAAATTAAACATGAGCAATGGTTAGCAAAGGCAGCTATGCTTAGCAGGTGTAACCATTGCTAAGATGTGAATGCTAAGCAGCAGATAGCTCAGCTAAGTGGATTTGCACACAGTTAAACACTGCTCAACAACTTCCCCTTTAAGCAGTGTTAAAACTGGCTTAGTGGATTTGTGCACTTCTTAGCGGAGCTTTACCTTTCCAAAATGGTCAAATGACAGCAAAGGGTGGGAATATTGCACTATTTAAATGGCGCAGGTGGGAATACAGCCATAATCTGTCATAGTTCATCTGTGCAGATACAATGGCTGGCATAGGAGAGGGAATGCGCTTTTGGGCACAACGCTGGAGCATTTGGGAGTCCAGGGTCATGGACTCCTAGTTAAAAACAATGAGGAGAGACTGCTGTAGGGCCAGTACCAGAGCTCCCAATACAAAGCATAGGCCTGGGACCATCTCGCACGTGAACTTACCAGCGCTACTGGCATCCCCTGGACTGGTGAGCAGGTACAGCACCACTATGCTGACCTAAAGCGTAGGAAGGGGCGCTCTTGAACCAGTAAATCCAAGAGGGATGGGCGCAGAATGCTCCAGTAGTGTGTAAGTATCACTATCAAGTAGTTTGTAGCAAATACTAGCCTGAGAATGTGACAGACAGATATGCATAATGTGTTTTTTCCCATACAGCTGCAGCAGATAGGCTAGTAACATGGAAGCCCATGGTGACAGACTGCTGAGGCTGCGCTGACAGGCTGGTGAGTACAAATCTATTTTGCAGTATTTGGTTAAAATAGCTAAGAGGAAGTACATTGGTTACTGCTAGTAGGTATAGCGTTACTGTGTGAACTGAATAAATAAAGTATGACTGACGAATATTGAAGTCCAATAAAGACCTTTAAAAAAACTGTTGTGTTTACTCTGGTATGTTGTTGTAGTGATATATAGAATGTATACAAGTTCTTCACATCAAATATGGCTGTGACAGCATACTTTAACTGAGGTGCATCTGTGAACAAGCTGTTAGGAGAAACCGTAGATGGCGTAGCTGTAAAACGAGATATAAATGAAATGTGAAATATATACTGCACTAAGCTCTGAACCCTGAATAGTAATATGTCAAGTTTCAAAGAGTGTTCCATCCACCATTGCCTAGTGTTAACCCTTGCTTTCCAGGCTGTAGTTATCCAAACGAGTAATGCACAGTACATTATCTGTCATGCATGCAACACAGAATTATAAGTTTAGACTGTCTAACCAAGAGACTCTTATGCAGAAACCATTGAAACAGGAAACAGCAGTTCCCCAGTAGCTCAGTGTGATGAGAAATAGCTTAGTTGTTACTTTTGCATACCCAGACACAGTTCAAATTCAGGGAGTGGCACTAAGATGTGTGCATACCTACACACAAGGAATCAGGAATAAATGTAAAAACAATCATCAAGTATTGTTAACAGGCATTTTCCCCACAGGTTTTACATGCAAGTAAATGCTGCCAGTAGCTGTATGAAGGATATACTAATAAACTGTGTACATCTGTTCAATTGTCCCACCACATGCATGCAAATGACAGCAGAATATGTCCATACAATATGCAATCTTCCCAAATCATGCCTCTTAACTGTACATATATTCACTGAATGTACTGATACTTGTATCAGATTTGTGGTCCGTATTAAATCTCTGTAACATGTAATCTTTGATGGACCTTTTCTCCCCAGGACTCCATTGAAAAAGGGTTCACTTGGCCCAATGGACTATCCTGGTTAACCAACAGCAAATAAATAAATAAATAAATAAATAAAGTGGTGGTGTCATGCCTAATCAGTGGCAAACCATTATAGACTAAAGTTACAAAATAACGATAGACATACAAGTGTCAGATGTCATATCCAACAGAAAAGCCATGCAAATGCAATACCTGTAATTTTATCACCTAAGTTTGTAAGAGCAATATCTAAAAATTGTCCATATTTATGGGGTTTTGTCCCACTAGTATGTATGGCTTTGTCCAGATCTCATGCTTTAAGAGGTTGAAAGGTATGTTTCCGATGGTATACCTTAATAAGTGCGTGATGCACTTGGGCGATCCTACTTAGATCGAAAGGAGGTTTCCAATGTTGCACACTATTGAATAAAATTGTGCAAATGTGCAATGAGCGAATGCACACTGACATTCGCTCATTGCAGATTTGCCATTTTGGGTGCAGAGTGCCCTATAGCAGGGATCTGGAAATTAACTATTCCCCACTGTAGTGCGATCTCGGAGTTAGTATATTAAAGTAGGGGGGTGTGGAGGTTGCAGCCCCCCCCACATGGATGGTGCAGGGGGGCTTGCCTCCCTGCATTATGATGTGTATTCGCAGTTGTAGTTCAAAAATCAGCAAATCTGCTTTTTCAATATGCTGATTTTCAAACTACGGTGACTTTCAAAGTTTAAATTTCACGCTTTAGAGTTGCACAACAGCGAGATCGGAATTTTGATTTCTGCTTATATGAAGGTATACGGTTTCCGATACATGTCTCTCAAGTGTCACGCTGTCATGGCTAGTGGTCACTGCTGCAAATAATCCTGGACAGAGACAGGTAACCAGCTGATGTATGCCTGTAGCACAGTCACATAACAACAGTTCAGGGTACCACTCCTGTGCAAGATATGTAACCCTGACATGTAAGAGTCCCCTCTAGTCATGTACCCAGAGTTGTCACAGTTTGCCTCATATCATTCCAGGCTGACAGTTTAACAGGTATGTTTGTACTGCAGAAGCTATGGCCATAGGTAGATGTAAAGTGAGGGCAGACCCAAAGAGTATTGAGTACTGTTGTGGAAAATAGAAGTATAAACAGTTGCGTCAGTCTTATTGGCATGCTGTTATGATGCATACTGTTTTTCCATTTATGCATGTGTTCTGTTTGCTATGCAACTACTTCAATTCTGTTTTATGGAGATAATTGGAATACTCATGCATGCTGTTATAACTAATCTTGAAATGTGTTGTTCATGACTAACCAAAATACTTTGTAAAACATTAACACCGTAGCGTGTTGGGAAGGCAGATCCCAGCAGATCTGCCTGTCCCCACCTCATCTGGCCACGGCACCGGTTCCCAGCACATCTAGGACGCAACTGGGATCTCCTTCATATGCTGGTCCTGCACCACCTTTACGTGAACCACAGCAGGGGATAGGGCTCACCCCCCCCTCGAGTGGGTACAGACAGGACGTCGTCACCCACTGTCACGTCCAGGGTTTGGTGTGCAGCACCCATCGATCTGAGTTTGGAGAGCAGCTGCTCCAGATTGAGGGCTGCCTGGTGCACCTCAAAGGGCAGGCCGCCCCTCCTGTCCAGTCCCCAGCATAGCCAACTTTGGGGCCATGAAGGTTCAGTGGCGACTGCCCATGGGTGGGGATCTCAGTCCCACTGTAACCATATGAGGGCCCATGGGCTTTGGATTCCCAACCACCCTCCCCATCAAATGTGTTTACCCCCTTGCATGTCATATACCACCCCTGTCTGCTGTCTTGTCTGTCTCCCTACCCAACCTACCTCCCCAGAAATACCTACAATCCTTCCCCAATATCCCACGCTCACCTTAAAAAAAATAAATAAATAAAAAGGGCATCTGTCCAAAAAAAAAATATCGCCCCATACTTAGCTATTTCACACCCATGTCCACTGGACACACGTAGTCTGTTCCAACTGGCTTGACAACACATCTGTTGTCCTCACCCCTCTCTCTGGGGTTTGAGTGTCCAAATTCACCTCCAAATTCTGTACAAATGCACAGCTGTTGCTGTTTAAGAAATGGACAGCTATGGACATTCCCTACACCCGTCCTTCACATCCCTAGCTATCTTTCATATTGTTTTTCCCTCTGCATGCCCCTTTTCACCACTTCCCTATCACCCCCTTTTCTTTTCTTTTAAAGAAATTAGCACGGGTGTAAGCGTGAGTGAGTAAGTGGTAGTAAGCAAGTGAAGCCATCACAGATTAAGCATCTGTACATTTAACCATGTGTTGGCATTGCTTAGTGTCATGCAATCCAGCTCAAACCTGCTTACAACTGCTTAAAACCACTTTAACCACTCTGTTTCCATCAGCCACTGTTCTGCCTAGCAACAAAATAATCAGCCCTGGCAAGTCTCGATCCCAGGGCCCTGTACACCATAGTCAGAGCAATGTACCAATATACCATTTGAGTTGTAAGGATTGCTGATGCTTTTTCAAACATATCATGCAGTAGAGTCATTCAACAGTAGGAAAAAGATTTTGTAGACTCAGTCAGGTTTTGTATATATACAATGTATATATGCATGGAGATCCATATATATGGAAAATATGTACATAATATAAATAAATATATATATATATATATATATATATATATATAAAAATAATCATAACATGTAGTGAAGTCATACCTCAGAACCATACCTCTCAACCTCTTAGTGCAAGAAATCTGTCCAAAGGCTGTCCAAATGGGGCAGACAATGGGCCAAAACTAGGGACATATTTTAAATATTGCTCTTATAAATGTAGAATGTTGCCAGAGTGACAGGGTTTGTTTCAGCATACATGTTCTGAAGGATGTGAGTTTTGAAACTGAAATGTATGTCATCATTTACTGTCAGAAATCCTCAGATCACAGTGATTTATCAGGGAAATAAAAATAATGAAAAAGGAAAAAAACACCAGCTAGTATTCCAATGGAATTTATTCTCTCTCTCTCTAACGTCTTGACTAAGACAGTCTTCAAGGAGTAATATCACAAAAAATACACCTGCCTTAAATACATACATTTTAAATAGATAATTGATTAATTAGAACAATAAAACAATTAAATGAATATCAGATAAAAAACCTCCAGTTCATTTCAGCATTTAAACAACGAGAGGCCAAAGTGTCAAACTTTAAAATGTAAACAGATTCCTTATATAACAATACATTTTTAATATTACATTCATCAAATGGGGAAACATACACTTTCTCTAGAATGGATCCACATAAACCTTCACTATTACCTCCATGAGTTTGTTCAAAATGCATGACTATTGGGCTTTCTTTTTTTTTTGTTGTTAATAAATCTTATATGTTCTAACAGTTGGACCTGAAATAGTCTCTTGCTTTCCCCTATATAGAAAATATTACATGGACAGCAGAGGGCATGAATAATTCCCTCTGTATTACAACAAAAACTTTCTTGGGGGTGTAAGACACGACCATTAATTCTATGGAAGCTTCCAACATGTTTGCAGGCTTTACATCTGCCAAATGGTGTTATACCATATTTACTCAAACTTCTTGATATTTTGTTAAAAGGAAGCTTAAACTTGGTCTTAACTATAAAGTCCCTCAAATTCCTTCCTCTTCTATATATGACATAATGGGATATCCCCCAAAATTAAAATCTTTTAAGGACCTAATATAACCCCAACAGAACTTCAATAAATCAGCTAACACCATACTAAAAGAACTAAATGCGGTAACAAAATACAAATCATTATGTCTGTATTTTGCACATTTCCTATCATAATATTTATACTTTGTCTCTTGCTTTTTTGTCTAAGATATAATCATTAAAAAATTAATTCCAACATTCATTCATTATTTCTGTATTATATCCCCTATTTCTAAACATATTATTAGCTTTCTCAAGTTCTAATACAAAATCTTCTTCATTATTACACAGTCTATATATGCATATGAACTCTCCATAAGGTAATGCCCAAATCGTATGGGGGGATGACAGCTTTGGGCCATTACATACTGAGTACCACTCTCAAATTGTCTATGTACAGTTGTTCGGATTTTATTTCCTCACTAATATCCACTATTACATCTAAAAAATTGAACACTTTCCTATCATAAGCCCATCAGATTTTATATTAATTTTATTGGCATTAAGCTCAACTACAAAACTTTGTATCTCATTCATACCCCCTTTTCACATAAAAAATAAGGTCAACAAACCTACAATATTTCCTTACATACTGACAAAAGAACCTTGATCTATACACATATTCTACCTCAAATAAGCCCATGCTTAAATTTGCATAGGAAGGGGCGAAAGAAGCCCCCATGGCTGTACCTTGTTTTTGTCTGAAAAGTTTTCCACCAAATTCAAAATAGTTATTTTTGAGACAAAAATCCAAGAGGTCAGTGATAAATTCTGTCACTGGACTCTGCCCCAAAAAATATCTAACAGCTTCAAGACCAGAATTATGACTAATACTGGTATATAAACTCCTTACATCCATTGTGATCCAGTACATTTCTGAATTCCAATTTTCTCCAAAAAGTGGAATACATCTTTAATATACGCAGGTAAACCTTGTACTTTTGACAACAAATATTGGTGTAGAAACTGTCCTATATTACAAAGAAAATATTTTCTCCCAGAAACTATTGGATGACCAGGGGGATTTATCAAAGATTTATGAATCTTTGGGAGACAGTAAAAATGGGCCATCTGACAGCCTTCTCCCAATTTTTTTGTTAACATATTCTAAAGAAACATATCCCAGCCTGTGGCCCTTTTTCAAAATTTCAACATATTCATTTAAAGATTCTTTATATTTCAATAAGTCAACTTGTTCATAAACTTCCATATTTTCCAAATGTTCATTACGCATATTTAGATATGGACTACTATTCATAATAACCAATTTGTTCCCTTTATCTGATGGTTTAAACACAATATCTTCTCTCTTGCTTAATAACTTTACTCTATTCCACTTTTCTTTAGTTAAATTATAATTAGGAACCCTAAATTCTGACAGTTTTCTCTACAAATTTAAACATGCAATAACAATGTTGGATACCTTCATGTGAGAATGAAAGCAAGAACAAGCTTTTAGACACAATCTTACTTGTATCAAACAACATATAGGCATTAATTTCATCTTCTGACAGACATGAGTAAAAGCTTTCATTCATGGAGTTATCAGAATCTTGTTCAACATTAAAACTGTTATCAACATTATCTTCAATACTGTCAAACAATTTCCTAAGGTGTAACTTTCTAATAAGCCGAAAAATATCAGCTTTAACTTCATGCACTCTAGGTATAACTGTCGGTATATACTTTAGACCAGAGTTAAGAACAGCATAGTCCACATCACTCAAAGCACAACCTGAGAGGTTAGCAATATATACATTAGAGTCACTGGTAGATGGTGAATTACCATTTACCTTTTTTTGAATACTGTTGTTGGTCTCTGGAGTGACCATAGAATTCCCTTTGGTGTTTTTTACCCTGGAATCCTCCTCTGCCCGAAGAGGATTCCCTACAAAAAGTCCGATTAAATTGTTCTTCTTGTTGACCTCTAGGAAGAGAGGGAAATTCAGATAGATCCTCACTATCTCTCTCCCACACCAAATTCCAACCTTCTGAGGTAGACGCCGATGTATCTGCACGCCATTTAGTATTGCTCTCCTCTGCCGCAAACTTTACATGATTTTTAACCCTCTTCCAATTGGTTCTGGTCTAGAACGCCTTGCCGTTCTCATAGTCATGTAGAGCTCTTAAAAATTTGCCCTTCTTTCATTCAATTATTTAATTCTCATAAGTCTTATTTAAAATAAACATAATAAATCTGTGGAACAGACCAGAAATATGAGCAATAAACCTGAACATTCTGAATCAATCCGGCCAGTCGAGAGGTAGGCTCAGAACCCCTTAGTGCAATGAATCTGGACCAACGCCAGAGGCGGCTGGTGACTTCAAATTAAAGGGGGACTGCAGGAGACAGCTGAATGGGTGGGGCCAATGGGAAGGGGTGGGACAAACTAGAAAGGGGTGGAGCTATGCTCAAAACCACAACAACTGGAACTTTAATTAAATATGCTGCCCTGGGTGCCAAACTGTCATTACGAGAGTCCAATCAAGACAAAATGAAGTGTAGAAGAAAAAAATATTTCAATGCATTGGTTACATGACAACTTGCTTAATATCTAGATGGAAACACAAAGGTTGTGAGGCATGAAAAAATACATTGCTTTTTAAATACATTACTGGAATGCCAGTTAAAATCAAGTTTAAAAAAAAACAAGCAGCACTCAGCTCAAACCACTTCTCCTTGCACTGCAGTTCTAATTATAATTTATATTCAGCTTTATAAAATTACCAAGTAACATGCTGAAAGTAGCAATCTCTGTGATACCCCCACTTGTAAAAATGTTTCTTATCCAAAAAAGACTTGCTGCCTGACAACAACTATATACTTGTTTCATGGAGAACACATGATCAAAGTAAAAAATGAACAGCGAACAAGAAACAAGCTCAAGATAAATTGCTTAAAGGATTACTGCACAAGTTATGGACCACACATGATAGATTGGCATTCTGTTTAGTTTACAGGTAAAGCCTGCAAAGATAACTGCAAGTCTCCAACAAATGTAATGAGCTTCTGAAAATACTGTAATCCTGTCCTTTATTACAAATACTGTCATATGCATTTCAATACCTAAAGCTTATACGTTATCTAGTTATGTAAATATTTTCTGCATGGCAACAATGAAAAGGCTTTCAATGTTGGTAATTCTTTAACAGTATGCTTATTAAAGCTTACTTGCATCTTACAATCTCCGACAAGCTTACCTGATGGTCATTAAATCATTGCTACTTAAACAGAGCAACAGGGCACTGTGACAGCATGCATTTTCTGAATAATAAGAAGCATAAATCAACAGTATAAAAATATGACAGAAAACCAGAACATTCTGCAAAATCAAGGACAGATGAAAAGCCACGGTCGTACTTGTGGTCTACCTTGGATGGGGGAATACTCTGCACACTTACACTGCACAACTGCTCCTTGCCTTGCTTGGACACATCCAGAGCCACTACAATGGTGAGTGGAGTGCAACAAGTAGGTCACAGTTTGAAATGTCTCTGGCTGACTGATGGCTCTGACACTCATACCTCTCAACCTCAGAGCAAGAAATCTGACAAAGCCATACATAGAAGTGGGACACAGGCACAAAAATAAAGACAATTTTTAAATATTGCTCTTATAAACTTAGAAAGATAATAGCACAGTAGTAGGTCTTGCATTAGTATGAATTTTTGAAGGGTATGAAATCTGAAACTCAAATGTCTTCCATTATTTTCTAACTTCAATATTTAATGATTTGCTACTAATTTGCCAGAAAACCCCAATTTTATGAAAAAGAGACCAAATATGTTATGCAAAAATATAAAATTGCCACACAATACAGCTGGGGACATGTCGAAGAAGGGACACCTTTTTAAAATTAGTACTGTTAACTTGAGCAGCTGACAAAATAAGTGCATCTACATGCATTTCTGAAATAAAAGTAATCTATACAGGGGCAGCTCGTGGTATCGGACTGCCGGACTGCAGCCCCCTCAGTTGTTTTTGGTCTTGTGTGTATCTTTTAATGTAATCGTTAAATTAAAAAAAAAAAGAAATCTCTCTTTTTTCACTTTAAATTTCGAGTCCGCGACTCGAAAGTATGCGCATGCGCATTGCGCAGTTCAACCGCGGTTGTAAACAGCATTTTTTTTTTTTTTTTTTGGTTTACATTGCAGCCCGGAGGAGCACATAAGGCATCATTGTGATGCCCAGAAGTCTATGCGGCAGCGGTTCCAAACCGCATAGACTTGGAAGGGGCTCGGACTGCGACGTCCACAGGCACGTCAGTCATGACGTGCCTGCTGAGTAAAGCCTAAATGCTTCTGATTGGTTGTCGCTCTCTTCCCGGGCTTTTATGTGCTGGGAAAAGAGCGAGAATCAATCAGTTCAGTTAACTTAGCTTGCTTTGTTGTGGTCGTGGTTTGTTTCGTGTCACTGTCACGTCGTGATAATTTTACTTTTTTTTTTTTTGAATTTTTATTTGTTTTGAGGAATCGGTTGTTTTTTTGGGTGAATTTTGTAGAAGAACAGAAGAAAGAAGAAGAAAAGTACAGAGTGAAGGTGCTGGTGCAGAATTAAGTAAGTAAGTAAGAGGCTATTTAACTGTTTACACAAGACAGCAGGTCAGTTCAGTTACAGTTACTTTTATATTCAATGAAAAAATATATTTTACTATAGTAGGAAAAAAAAAGTGAATATTCTTATTTTTAGACAACTCTATACTAAGGTCATCACATACAGGCAGCACACACATTTTAAATAACAGGAAAATACAGCGACAGCCGTTGATGTACTGGTCAGTTTATGCAGACTGACTTAGCAAACAAGCACTTTCCCTAGAGGTAATGCTACATCCATGATAAAGATGCCAATTATCAATTTTAAAGGGAAGCAGCAAGCATATCTATAAAATCTGAGGTATAAAAATGATTACATTACAGTTATGACATCATACAGGATGGCACAGTGCATTTTTTGTCAAAAATGATATTATACAGTGCAATTTGTTTATTATAAAAAGTTAATTAATGCATTTAGTATAAATATCTGAACAAAACTGATAGGTATTGTGGGGAATGTGAATACGTGATGCTGTTGTGGAAAAATATTCAGCTTTTTATTTAAAAAGATGGACATTAGTACGATGTGAAAAGCAATAAAGAAGAGAAAAAAGCCTCATTCCAGTTAAGTATGATGGGTGTCAAAATTGATGAGTTACTGCACAGATTGTATGCACTAGAGAAACCCACTTCTAGTACATTTAATAATAAAGTGACAACATAAACTCATTTAAAATGAAAGATGCTAATGGTTTGTGAAATATTCAAGTTTTCTCATAAAAAGGTGCATAGAAATGCAAATATGTCTTGCTATACTGCAGCATCATACAATTCACAGTTTATAGATGGATTGAAATATTAATGGACTAATTTTACTGTACAATGTGTTTTAAATGAGTGTTAGCAGATGAAGATTTAGCATTAGAACATGTCATAAACATTGCAATGGCAATACAACAGATAACATAGATGTCTTGTTTGTGAATGCCTGCCTTTGACTTTGATGAAGGAAATGTTCTGAATTGGGTAGTTTTGTCATTATTGGTGCATGCATTTTGTTTCATTTTTTACTGGAAAAATATTCAAAACAATAGGAAGGTGTATCAAAGAGCGTATGTATGTTTCATATGCAAGGGGCCTATGATTTGAAAACAGTCCAGAATTAATATTTATCTGCCACTGGTAAAATGTATTTTCTTTGAATGTGGGTTTCAATGCTGTTTCAATGAATGTGAGTTTCAAGGGCAGAGAAGTTTTAATGCTAAGTTTTTTTAGCAGATGGTTTGGTGTTTGTGCTGTAAAATGCAAAATAAAACTTTCAAATGAAGTCCAAATCATCATGGAAGTAAATCAGTATGCACATTAGTGTTTATGGTAATTGGAGTGAAATAGCCAAGTAATGGGATCATTGGAATGGCTGCAGGAGGAGGCTCCATTTGAACATGATTTTGTGAGGGGAAGGGTGGCAAACTTAGACAGCCCCAGCTGAACTATACCTCCCAACTGTCCAGATTTTCAAAGAATGAATTTATTTTTGTTCCTCATAAAGTTTGTGGCAAATTGTTTAGGAATTAAGTCACTAAATGACACACTGAGTTTCAGACTTCATAACCAATGCATGCTAAAGTAAGACTTGTTCTATCAACTGTCTCAGTTTATACAAGAGCAATTTTTAGTACTGTTTATATGTTCCCCCAATATATTTGGCCTTGTCCAGATTTACTGCATTAACAGGTTGAGAGGTACATACATGCAAATTGCTTTATAGAATTAGGCATAGCCAAACTTCTCAACTGTCCCTGATTTTGGCTCAAAATGTTGCTCTTCCCCTAATAATCCCTCAGCAAAATAGCAATTTTGGAAGAAAACATGGAGGGTTTACAATTAAGAAATAACTGTAATCATAGTTATAGATTACTTTTTATTTCATAAATGCATGTAGATTCTTTTATTTTGTCAGCTGCTCAAGTTAGCAGTACTAATATTAAAGCGTCCCTTCTTTGACAGGTTCCCAACTGTATTGTGTGGCTATTTTATATTTTTACATCACATTTTTGGTCCATTTTTCATAAAATTGTGTTTTTTTGGCAAATTAGTGACAAATCATTAAAGACTGAAGTTAGAAAATGACAGACATTTGAGTTTCAGATTTCATACCATTCAGAAAATTCATACTAATGCAAGACCTATTCTATTATCTTTCTAAGTTTATAAGAGCAATATTTTTTTAAAATTGCCCTTATTTTTAGGCCTTTGTCCCACTTCTTTGTATGGCTTTGTCCATATTTCTTGCTCTGAGGTTGAGAGGTATGACAAGTATGTTAGGGTCATCACAGTCAGCCGGAGACATTTCAAATTGTGACATACTTGTTGCACCCCACTCCGCCATGTAGTTACTCTGGATGTGTCGAAGCAAGGCAAGGAGTAGTTATGCAGTGTAAATGTGCAGGGTATCCCCCATCCAAGGTAGACACAAGTACAGGAGTGGCTTTTCATCTGTCCTTGATTTTTGCAGAATGGTCTGGTTTCTGTCTTATTTTTTGTACTGTTGATTTATGCTTATTACTCAGTGCCTGTTGCTCTGTGTTTAAGTAGCAATACATTAATGACCATCAGTTGAGCTTGGCTGAGATTGTAAGATGCAAGCAAGCTTTAATAAGCATACTGTTAAAGAATTTCCAACATTGAAAGCCTTTCTGTTGCCATGTAGAGAATACTTAACTAGATAATGTATAAGCCTTGGGTATTGAAATGCATATGACAGTATTTGTAATAAAGGACAGGATTACATTATTTTAAGAAGCTCATTACATTTGGAGACTTCCAGTCATCTCTGCAGGCTTTACCCGTAAACTAAACAGAATGCCAATCATGTGGTCCATAACCTGTACAGTAATCCTCTTAAGCAATGTATCTTGAACTTATTTCTTGTTTGCTGTTCATTTTTTACTTTGATCATGTTTTCCCCATGAAACAAGTAGATAGTTGTCAGGCAGTTGGATAAGGAACATTTTTACAAGTGGGGGCATCAGAGATTTCTACTTTCAGCATGGTCTTTTTTTGGATAAGGAACATTTTTACAAGTGGGGGCATCAGATATTTCTACTTTCAGCATGTCACTTGGTACTTTAATAAAGCTGAATATAAATTATTATTAGAACTGCAGTGCAAGAAGTGGTTTGAGTTGAGTGCTGCTTGTTTTTCTTATACTTGATTTTGACTGGCATTCCATTAATGTATTTAAAAAAGTAATTTTATTTTTTCATGCCTCACAACCTTTTTGTTTCCATCTAGATATTAAGTAAGCTGTCATGAAGCCAATGCATTGAAATATTTTTATTCTTCTACACTTCATTTTGTCTTGATTGGACTCTCATAATGATGGTTTGGCACCCACGGCAGTGTATTTAGTTAGTTTTTTGTGGTTTTGAGCATAGCCCCCCCCTTTCTAGTTGGCCACACCCCTTCCCATTGACCCCACCCATTCAGCTGTCTCCTGCAGCCCCCCTTTGATTTGAAGTCACCAGCCGCCACTGAATCTATAACTCTGATCATTACAGTTATTTATAATTGTAAACCCTCCATGTTTTCTTCCAAAATTGCCATTTTGCAGAGAGATTATTAGGGGGGAGCAACATTTTGAGCCAAAATTGGAGACAGTTGAGAGGTTTAGATATTCCTAATTCTATAAAGCAATTTATTTGCATGTACCTCTCAACCTCTTAATGCAGGAAATCTGGACAAGGCCAAATATATTGGGGGAACATGCAAACAGTACTAAAAATTGCTCTTGTATAAACTTAAGACAGTTGATAGAATAACAGGTCTTGCTTTAGCATGCATTTTTCTGAAGGTTATGACATCAGAAACTCAATGTCTGTCATTATTTAGTGACTTCATTCCTAAATGATTTGGCAAAACTACAAATTTTATGAGGAACAAACCAAAAATAAGAAGCAAAAATCTATTCATTCTGCAAAATTCTGGACAGTTGAGAGGTATATTTCAGCCGGGGCTGTCTTGAGTTTGCTGCCCTTTCCCCTCACAAAATCATGGTCGAATGGAGCGTTCCCCCCTGCAGCCATTCCAATGTCCCATTCCTTGGTTATTTCACCTCATTTGCCATAAACACTGTAATGTGCATACTGCTTTACTTCTGCAATGATATGGATTTAATTTGAAAGTTTTATTTTTTATTTTACAACATAAACCCTAATAGAAAGCAATGCAGTCTCACAATGAAAATAGACTTAGCATTAAAACTTCTCTGCCCTTGAAACACATTCATTGAAACAGCATTGAAACCCACATTCAAAGAAAATACATTTGGCCAGTGGCACATAAAGATAAATTTTTGGCTGTTTTCAAATCATAGGCCCCTTGAACACGAAACATACACATGCTCTTTGATACACCTTCCTGACTGTATTAAATTATATTCCTTGTACAATACAGTAGTTGTTAGAGGGCATTTTAAATTTATTGTTTTGAACATTTTTCCAGTAAACAATGAAACAAAATGCATGCACCAATAATGACAAAACTGTCCAATTCAGAACATTTCCATCATAAAAGTCTACTCAAACTTCTACAGTCCACCAGTATCAGTAAATATGCATGATCTCTGAAGAAGTAAAAGTAATCTAAATAATTCCATATTAAAGAAATCTGTTAACTAATGAAGAGGTTACTGCTAGCAAACAACTTTATATGTCACTGTTTCATCTACAAATAAAGTGCCTGTTGCCCTTGAGGAATAAATTGCCTATGTTGCATTAAAAAAATGATAAGCTAGTCATATCGCAATAGGGAATGGATGGCAAACTGATAACAGGTTCATAGTTATCTTCGCCAAAGAGGACTGCAGCATCCATCCCCTTTACAACAGAGTACAGTATCAGCAATGGATCTACCTACTGTGGGAGTAGAACCCACAGCCTTCTGCATCAAATGCAAGTACACTACCTGTTGTGCTATTAACAATGCAAGCAGACTCGGCATAAGCAGCACTAAACTTTTGTTTCCCTGCAGCTCTCAGCTCCTTGTAAAATCTACTCGACATTCAGCTGTATCTCAGAACTTTGCAGCACAAGAAATCTGGAAAAAGCCAAAATTTATTTTGGGGGGGGGGGCAAAAGCCCAAAAACCAGGGACACATTTTAAACATTGCTTGCATAATGTTGGAAAGTTGCTAGAATAAAATGTTGTGTTACCACTCTACATTTCACTGCCAAGTATTGAACCCAGAACCCTGTGCAAAACAGTCAGAGCAACATACCACTATCCGAAATCATCTATTTTTATGAAAGAAAGGAAGACTGAAACTTAAATGACTACCATTTAGTGAATTCAGTTCTCACCATAGCTGTCAACACCATAGCACAAAACACCTGAACAAAGCCAATAATGGGGGAATACAGCCCCCAAACATATTCAGTGAGTTCAGTTATCACCATAGCTCTCAACCTTGGCACAAAAAACCTAGACAAAGCCAATAATGGGGGAACAGTCCAAAAATAGGGACAAATATCCATTGAGGACACCAGAGCAAACTCACACAAACACAGGGAGGACATGCAGACTCCACACAGAAGGCACCCAGTCAAGAATCAAAGCAAACAACCTGTAGCTGTCAGGCAACAATGCTACCACTGCACAACTGACTGTGTTAAGTAACAAAAATACAGAAACCGCAGATTTTATGAGGAACAGAACAAATCTGAGGTAAAAATCTGCAAATGTTTTACACATGGTGGTGGGTATGGAATTCAGGCTCTTGTCACTTGGGTTCAAGCCTTATTCTCTACCCACCACCATGTAGCACATGGGGCATGACACACACACACACACACACACACACACACACACACACACACACACACACACACACACACACACACACACACACACACTTCTGTCCTCCATAAACACCCTACCTGTCTCTGTCCTCCATGCGATTCTACAGCAGCCCAGTTAAGTCCTCCGTGCGATTCTGCAGTGCCCAGCTAAGTCGTCCATAGCGATCCCGCAGCCTGATTACCTATCTCTGTCCTCTATAACAGCCCGCGCATGCTGTTGGGTCTCCCGCAAGACGCGAGGAAGCTGGAGCCTCCTGCTGTTGGGTCGACATGAGGAGGCTGGAGCTTCCAGCCTGCGGGCGATACAGTCCGGTGAGCTACCTCTTTGTGCAGTCGTCACCGCACAGACCTCTGGGCTGGAAGGGCAGAGTTTCCTGCCTTCCCTATCCAGACTGCCTAACAGAGCAGTCTGAAGCTCAGGAATAAGCACGCATGCGTGCGTGGAGTTCTGTTCTGCCTAACACAGCAGTCAGGAACTAAGCACGCATGCACGGAGTCCGGAAATTTTTTAATTTATTTTTTCATTTTTATATGTTCTACGGTGGGGGGAATGGGGAATTCATTTTACAGGTGGCAGGTAGGGGGTTGCAGTCCTATAGCACAAGCTGCCCCTGACAAAGGCGGACAAAGTGGGGGAAGAAAGCCATGAAAATAGGGACATAAAATACTGCAGTAGATAAGCTGACACAGTTGCTGCAGTAACACCCTCCTGTCTGCCCTAACATATATTGACTGAAACAGCACAAGTCCAACACTCAATTACTTCTCACTAGTTAGTGATGAGAAGTATGGTTTCATGCCAGGAAAGAGCACTACAGATGCAATGTTTGCTCTGAGAGTGTTGAAGGAGAAGTACAGAGAAGGTCAGAAGGAGTTTCATTGTGTCTTTGTGGATTTAGAGAAAGCATATGACAGGGTGCCTAGAGAGGAGTTGTGGTATTGTATGAGGAAGTTGGCAGTGTCAGAGAAGTATGTAAGAGTGGTACAGGATATGTACGAGGGTAGTGTGACAGCGGTGAGGTCTGCGGTGGGAGTGATGGATGCGTTTAAGGTGGAGGTGGGATTACATCAAGGATCAGCTCTGAGCCCTTTCTTATTTGCAGTAGTGATGGACAGGTTGACAGACAAGATTAGACAGGAGTCTCCGTGGACTATGATGTTTGCAGATGACATTGTGATCTGTAGTGAGAGTAGGGAACAGGTGGAGGAGACCCTGGAGAGGTGGAGATATGCTCTAGAGAGAAGAGGAATGAAGGTCAGCAGGACTAAGACAGAATATATGTGTGTGAATGAGAAGGAGGACAGAGGAATGGTGAGGATACAGGGAGTAGAGGTGGCGAAGGTGAATGAGTTTAAGTACTTGGGATCAACAGTTCAGAGTAATGGTGAGTGTGGAAGAGCGGTGAAGAAGAGAGTACAGGCAGGATGGAGTGGGTGGAGAAGAGTGTCAGGAGTGATTTGTGACAGACGAGTACCAGTAAGAGTGAAATGGAAGGTCTACAAGAGGGTAGTGAGACCAGCTATGTTATACGGGTTGGAGACAGTGGCATTGACAAAAAGGCAGGTGTCAGAGCTTGACATGGCAGAGTTGAAGATGTTAAGATTTGCACTGGGTATGACAAGGATGGACAGGATTAGGAATAAGTATATTAGGGGGTCAGCCCAGGTTGCAAGGTTTGGAGACAAAGCCAGAGAGGCAAGATTACGTTGGTTGGGACATGTGCTGAGGAGGGATGCAGAGTATATTGGGAAAAAGATGCTAAGGATGAAGCTGCCAGGTAACAGGAAAAGAGGAAGGCCTAAGATAAGGTTTATGAATGTGGTGAGAGAGGACATGCAGGTGGTTAGTGTGACAGAGCAAGATGCAGAGGACAGGAAGAAATGGAAACAGTTGATCTGCTGTGGCGACCCCTAACGGGAGCAGCCAAAAGAAGAAGAAGAAGAAGAAGAAGAAGAAGTGACTTAAATGCTCAGATCATCCCACTGATGTGTCAGAAATACACAACACTTATGGGGGTCAGGCAAAAGTACATCCTACAAATATCGGGACATAACATCGCATTAGGGAAACTACACTCAGCTGCTAAGCATTTCACCAAGCACTGTCCAAACTAGACTGACACAACACTAACCCAAATCCACTATGGGGAATTACACATGTATTTGCAAATATATCAGGCACTACAGGGAAGTAACAGCACTGAAAAACAGACACCAGTGTGAAAGTGCCCACCCACAACCAATTCCACCACAGTCACAGTGACATACAGGTAAGCCAAATGAACAGTACAGTATAAGGACTGTGTGAACAAAAACATCTCAATATGTTTGCCACTCACACACTACCCCTACATATACTGGCCCAATTCACAGTGTAGTATGACACCTGACTGTGGTATGGGACATGTCTCAGTCCGCCCCTACAAACATATACAGCCAATAGACCACCAGAAACTAGAGCAGCATGCACAGGGAAATAGAAAAGGAGACATAACACATACATCTACCCCCCTTCCTACACAGTCCAAATAACACTGACATACTACAATGCTACACAGTCCTGACAGTCTATCAACAATTGCCATAAATACACAGACCTCTCAATTGTTCAGAGTCCCACAAATGTCCAGGCTTTGCCCTCATATATAAGGCCTCTTACACATAACATGTCTGGCAGTCTTATACATCACTGGGATGGTATCAGAAATGAAGACACTAAATAATGATATATCCAACATATCACCCTCTTACTGTGTGACATCTGGACAAAGCCTGACATACTTGGGGACAGAGGCACAAAAACAGGGCATATGTGAAATATTGCTGTTATAAACTGAGACATTTGCTGGTGTAACAGGGTTTGTTGTAACATATCTTTTCTGAGGGATATGAAGTCAGAAACACAAATGGATGATACCACTTACTGACTGCCATCCCCACAGTATGCTACTGGTTTTACAAAGACAAAAAATGTCTGAGAAACACACCAAACATGAGAGTCCAAAATCTGGCCATTCTGCAGGTAGCCCTACAGTTGAGAGTTATGTCAACCACATAACACAGTCAGACTTAACATCATGCAGAAAAGCCATGTCCATACAAACCCTGTTAAACTAGCATTAATTCAACTGTATAACAGCAATACTTACGTTCTGTCCCTAAGTCTGGAACATTCGCCCCCAGTTTGTTGGGCTGTCTCCACAGTTTTCATTGTAAGAGGTATTTCCAATTACCCTCTGTGATGATGTTCACACACCTCCATGAAGTCCTCTTCACATGCAAGGAAAAGGGGCAATGCCCACATGAAGTACTCAATTATAGGAGGGTGTTGCCATGCCATTGGCTATAGGAATAACACCATACCTGTTCTGCATGCAATTAGCAAGTGGTGGACACCAATTAGTGCACAGGCCATCAGCTGCTCATGAGCATTACCTACAAAAGGCAAGCTGCTGCCTATGCAAAATAGATGTATACCCTACATCTGGGAAAGGGAGAGACAGACAGACAGACAAAGAAACCAAGCCACACATATTGGAATAAATCCAACCATACTTGGAGAAAAAAAAGGTATGTCAAACAAGTAAGCATGTAATGGAATGTAGTAGGGTGTATGAAATAATGGGAAATAATAAGTTCAACAAATATGCCTCAACAAGACTTGCTATGCTGATATATTGCTGATCAGAACCTATGGCCATAGCAACTGGGTCTGTCTGCAGTGACATAGATCACAGCTGATGCCCATGAGTCACCCAAGGAAAGGTTGGCTCACATGACTACTACTGGAGTATGTGTTGAATGATACTGACTGTGACACTGCTAGGCCAGCTACTGGGATGTCATAGATATCCATATGTCAATTGTGAATACAACTGTGATATACATGTTTGTCTCAGAAATGTGATAGACCTATACAGGATATTTGCATAGTGAAATACTGTTGCAGATGTGTGTGTTGAACTGCATGTGATATACTGAGCTCATACCATTCAACTGTCCAGTGTTATGCACACTGATCATATGTGTGCCTTATATTTGTAGTCATTTACTCATACAGTTGTGTTATGCCTAGCAAATCATTGGAAACCTGTGAAGACTGACATTACAACATTCCTTCTCTTTCTTTTGGCTGTTCACATTAGGAGTCACCACAGTGGATCATCTGTCTCCATTTCCTCCTGTCCTCGGCATCTTGCTGTGTTACACCAACCACCTGCATGTCCTCTATCACCACATCCATACACCTTATCTTAGGCCTTCCTCTTTTTCTCTTTCCTGGCAGCTTTATCCTTACCATCCTTTTCCTAATATACTCAGCATCCCTCCTCAGCACATGTCCAAACCAACATAATCCCGCTACTCTCTGGCTTTGTCTCCAAACCATCCGACCTGGGCAGACCCTCTAACATGCATATCCCTAATCCTGTCCACCCTCATCACATCCAGTGCAAATCTGAACATCTTTAACTCTGCCACAACCAGCTGTGACTCCTGCCTTTTTGTTAATGTCACTGTCTCCAACCCATATAACATAGCTGGTCTCACTACCATCTTGTAGACCTTCTCTCTCACTCTTAATGGTACTCGTCTGTCACAAATAACTCCTGACACTTCTACACCCTCCCCATCCTGCCTGTACTCTCTTCTTCACCTCTCCCCCACACTCGTCATTACTCTGAACTGTTGATCCCAAGTATTTAAACTCATCCAAATTTGCAAACTCTACTCCCTACATCCTCACCATTCCTCTATCCTCCCTCCCATTCACACACATATATTCTCTATTAGTCCTGCTGACCATCATTCCTCCTCTCTCTACAGCATATCTCCACCTCTCTAGGGTCTCCTCAACCTGTTCCCTACTCTCACTACAGATCACAATGTCATCTGCAAACATCACAGTCAACGGGGACTCCAGTCTGATCTTGTCTGTCAACCTGTCCATCACCACTGCAAATAAGAAAGGGATTAGAGCTGAGCCCTGATGTAATCCCACCTCCACAGTAAATGCACCTGTCACTCCCACTGAAGACCTCATCCCTGTCACACTACCCTTGTATATATCCTGTAGCACTCTTACAGATTCCTCCACCACTCCTGACTTCCTCATACAATACCACAACTCCTCTCTAGGCACCCTGTCATATGCTTTCTCCAAGTCCAAAAAGACAAAACGCAACTCCTTCTTACCTTCTCCGTACTTCTCCATCAACACTCTCAGAGCAAACATCACATCTGAACTGCTCTTTCCTGGCATGACACCATACTGCTGATCACTAATCCTCACCTCCCTTCTTAACCTAGCTTCCACTACTCTTTCCCAACACTTCATGCTGTAACTGATCAATGTTATCCCTCTGTAGTTACTACAGCTCTACACATCACCCTTATTCTTAAAATAGGTACACAAACACTTTTTCTCCAACCCTCATGCATCCTCTCACTTTCCAAGATTACATTAAACAAACAATCTGGTTAAAAAGACCACTGCCATTTCTCCTAAACACCTCCATGCTTCCACAGGCATGTCATCTGGACCAACAGCCTCTCCATTCTTAATCCTCTTCATAGCTATCCTTACTTCCTCCTTGCTAATCAGTTGCACTTCTTGATTCACCATACCCACATCATCCAGCCTTCTCTCTCTCTCTCTCTCTCACATTCTCTTCATTCAACAGCCCCTCAAAGAACTCTTTACATCTGCTCAACACACTATCCTCACTTGTGAGTATGTTTCCCTCATCATCCTTTATCACCCTTATCTGCTGCACATCCTTCACAGCTCAGTCCCTCTGTTTAGCCAATTGGTACAAGTCCTATTCTCCATTCTTAGTGTCCAACCTTTCATACAACCCTTCATATGCCACATCCTTAGCCTTTGATACCTCTCTCTTTGCCATGCATCTCATCTCCTTATACTACTGTCTACTTTCTTCATCTCTCTGGCAACCCCACTTCTTCACCAACCTCTTTCTCTGTATACTCCCTTTTACTTCCTCATTCCACCATCAGGTCTCCTTGTCCTCCTTCCTCTATCCAGATGTCACGCCAAGCACCTTTTTAGTCATCTCCCTTACTAACTGTGCTGTGGTTTCCCAGCTATTCAGTAACTCTTCACTGCCACCCACTGCCTGTATTAACTCCTCCCTGAACTCAACCTCACAATCACCCTTTTTCAGTTTCCACAATTTGATCCTGGGTTCTGCCCTCACACTCCTCCTCTTCTTCTTGATCACTGTCATCCCACAGACCAACATTCCATGGTACCCAACTACACTTTCCCCTGTCACCAATTTAGTCTTCAATCTCCTTCAAACATGCCCTCCTGCATAGGAGATAATCTACCTGTGTGCATCTTCTTCCACTCTTGTATGTCACCCTATGCTCCTCTGTCTTGTTAAAATATGTATTCACCACAGTCATGTCCATCCTTTTTGCAAACTCCACCACTATCTCACCTTCTGCATTCCTTTGCTTAACACCATACCTCCCCATCACTTCCACATCCCCTCGGTTCCCTTCACCAACATGCCCACTGAAATCTGCTTCAATCACCACTCTCTCACCCTTGGGTACAGTCATCACCACTTCATCCAACTCACTCCAAAATGTTTCTGTCTCATCCATCACACACGCAACTAGTGGAGCATATGCACTAACAACAGTCATCATTGCACCATCAATTTCCAGCTTCATTAACATCACTCTATTTGACACTATTTTCACCTCCAAAAACACTCTTGCCATGCTGTTCCTTCAGGATAACCCCTACACCATTTCTCCTCCCATCCATACCATGACAGAACTATTTGGACCTGACTCCGATATACCTAGCCTTATGCCCCTTCCATCTGGTCTCTTGCACACACAATATATCAACCTTCCTTCTGTCTATCATATCAGCTAGCTCTGTCCCCATAGCAGTCATACTGCCAACATTAAAAGTTCCTACCCTCACTAACACACTATTAGCCTTTCTCCTCTCTTCCTGCCATATAAGCATCAGACATCCTCCATGGTATGTCTGTGAATGCAAAGGCTACTGTACTATCAAATAACTTGTGTGTTACAGCAATATTAAAGAAGTGTCACTAATTCTGGCCCATCGCACCCCATGTATGTGTGGCATCCTCCAGATTCCCTGCTCTAACAGGTTGACAAGAATGACTGAGCAGCAAGAGTGTAAATACAGTGTGCCATATGGACATAGAACAGAAATGTATATCAGGTATTACCTGTGCACATCTATGTATGAGTAGGTGTACCTGGCTGCCTCATAACAACAGACATGGGATGCAAAATGTCAGGTAAATAAGCTGTACATGTTGTACACATGTGTAATCTCAGTTTCTGTGCATCCAACAGAATTAAATTTCTACAGCTAATGATTGTTGCATTCCCCTGACACAGACATGGGTACTAGAAGAAGCATGATTATCAGGTTGAAATTTCAAAGATGTCCAACTGTGTTATGACCTTGTGTCCATGCCCACTACAAACAGCCATATGACCACCAACATAGCTGTATGGACTCAGGCTTTACAGGTAAGGTATTGCTGTTTCCACCAAAGTAGAGTAATCCCCTTTGCTGGACAGCAGCAATACACAAACCACATAATTGGTTGCTATATTGGCTCTACAGGTAGGAGCAGGCAAATTTAGCAGTGAGTCAACTTTTGTCTGAACAAGCATATAAGGTCACAAGTGGATTACTGTAAGGCTGACTATGAGTACAAATTGGACACATCCACCAAGGGCAATCATAAGGCCATCTTCACATATCTCTGCAATCTCAGAGACAACAACCCAACCCACCTTGTAATGGTGTTCAATCACACCAAACACACACACACACACACACACACACACACACACGCACACACGCACACACACACACACACGCACACACACACACACACACACACACACACACACACACACACACGCACATGCACGCGCGCACACACATACACACACACACACACACACACACACACCATAGCTATAGCCAACCTGCTGCAGACAGGTTTTGGGCAAACATCACCCCCCTGGCTCACCATCAGTGTAGGTGGACATGCACAGCATACATACTCCTCCCCTCATCATCAGGAAGCAGGTGCATACTGCCTAATCAAAGTCAACAAAAGCAAGTCTCCATGGGACCTGAGAACATCCCTGTCTGCATCCTACATGAACTCAGGCATATGCTTCCAGCTCCATTACACACTGTATGCAAGCAAAGCCTGAGCACCATTGATATCCCATCTGCAAGAAAGGCAGTCACTGTCATCCCTCTACACAAACGTAAATGATGAAAGGTGATGTATGCAATGTACTGCCCCTTATTGGGGGGAACATGACACATCAGGACCAGGATTGCAGTGCAGGTTAATACTGTGCTGATAGATGACAGGGGTATGTTGTGGTTGTAAGTGGTGGCTAATGATATGCAATATTGATGTGCTCACTCTGTAAATAACTCTGGGCAATGTCTGAGGTCCTGTGATGTGTTTCCCTGTTTAGGTCTTCCAGGTGGCATACAGCGTCAGCTGGCATATACTGCGGATGTGACTGCAGCTATTACTGAAGCAATAATACAGCACCATGTGGTGCTATTCAGCCAGAACTGACAAAATCTGCGGGAGCAGACTGCCCTGTGAGATGACCTTGTCCACAGAGTGAACATCTTGGGCCACCGTGGCCACACATATGATCAAGTCAGGCATCGGGCAACTGACCTGATACGTTGTGCTCAGCAAAGGGCTGCTGCTGTGGCCAGGGACCATACTGATACTGGTGGGGGTCCAGCCATACAGACCCACTTATGGCAACAGAGGAGCTCCTTGCCAACCTTGGGGCAGCCCCCACCCAACACATGAAACACCGGGTGGGTGGCACCCAGGCAACAAGCAAGGAGCATCCAGGTAAGGCCACGGTACACATTAATTTATTCATGTAGCAGTCAGCATCTAAATGCAGATGTCAGTTCAAACTGCATTTGTGGGTGGGGTTTAGTAATGCACACAAGTGCACATCTATGGTTAGGGACAGCAAATTGTGTACAATCATAGCTTGTACTGTACCTGTGCAGACATGTAGCATTCATCTTATACCAATGCCAAATGTGAGACTGCTGACAGTTCCTCTCTCCCACAACTACATAGGTACCTCTGGTCTGCATGTGAGGCAGCAGCCTGAAGCCAGTGAGTATGGGATTTTCCTGTTGTGGCTCACCAGTACCCCAGGCATGTTAAGGTCATGCATGTGACCATACACACAACTGTTACTCTCAGCTATTTTTCAATATCTGCATGTGCACATGTGGTGGGGTTAACTGCATTGCATCACAGTGGTCATCACAGGGGGCTATTTGCAGGAGATGTCACATATCTGTATCATACCTCACAACCTGTCATTGCAAGAAATCTGGACAAAGACTGACAAAATGGGGTATGAAGGCCCAAAACTAGCTATATATTTTATAAATTAGTGTTATACAGGGCATATAAATGGTGTACACACACCTGTTAGAATACCAGGTATTTGTGAAATACAAAATGAGAGCACAATAACACATTTCCAAACCATTCCAACCTTTCATGTGAACTATAACCTGTACAATTCAATTGTAAAACAAACAAATCTGTTAGGGGAACAAGTATGACAAATAACAAAACTTACAAGAAGCTAGATGCATACGTGTGGACAGGCTGAAGCTAACACTGTGTTGAAGCAGCTTTTGATATTATTACAGCATTACATCTTCTTGGGTACACACCTGCCATCAATTACAGAGACTCATTGATTAACAGCAAATAATGGTCAGCTGTCCTACCAGGATTATCCTAAATTTACTCAGCTGCCTGCTACATCAACAGCCATAGTTTGCATACAGCTTAAGAAGCAGCAAAGTGATCTCATTTTTGAAAGGTATCAGCCCAGAGAAGGGTACACACACACACACACACACACACACACACACACACACACACACACACATTTCCACAGCATTGCATACACCATGGAACACAGTAAAGACAGTCATCAAATGGTGGTGGAAATATGGGGCAACAGTGACATTGCAAAGAACTGTACATCCCTCTAAATGTGTGGAAAAGACAAGACCTACAGAAATACTACAGGAGTTGCAGGAATCACTGGCAGGTACCGGTTGTGTACTACATGTGACAACAATCTCCCGTGTTCTCCACATGTCTGGCCTCTGGGGTAGTTTTGGAAGATGGAAGCCTTCTCACACACAGAACAGCATCCAGGTCAGGCAAATTTCTCAAGAAAAATACATCAGGTCCCCCAGTAGCATTTGGGGAAATGTGTTATGGTGTAATGAGACCAAGGTTGCACTTTTTGGCCACAATACCAGAAGGTTTGTTTGGCACAATAACAACACTGTGCATCACCAAAAGAACACCATCCCCATGGTAAAGCATAGTGATGACAGTGTCCTGCTTTGGGGTTGCTGTTCATAAGCTGGACATGGGCCTGTAGCCAAGGTGGAGGGGATTAGGAACAGTTCAAAATACCAGTCCTTTTTGGCACAAAATCTTCATGTGTTTGCTAGAAAGCTGTGGATGGAGAGGACTTACACCTTTCCACACAGCGCTGACCCATACCATACATCATAATCCATAAAACAATGTCTTCATCAGAAGACAATCAACATTTTGGAATGGCCCAGCCACAGTCCACACATACATCCAACAGAGAATCTGTGAGGTGCCCTGAAGAGGCCTGTGCAGAAGTGATGCCCTTGCAATTTGACTGAGTTGGAGGGCTTCGGCAAGGTAGAGTGTACAAATATTGCTAAGTCAAGATGTGCCATGCTGATACACACCTTCCCAAGAGGCCTGACTGCTGTTATGAAATCAAAATGTGCTTTAACAACATATTAGTTTAAGGGTGTGCACAATCATGCAACCAGCCTATTGTACATATCTCAACTTCTACATGTTACTTCTAACCAATGTGTTTGCTCTTCAATTGGATTGCACAGGTTATAGGTCACATTAAAGGTGGGAAATGTTATCACAGGATTTCTGTGGTCGCATGTTATATATCAGATAAACCTGGCATGTTAACAGGGGTGTCAACACTTATCCACTGTAAGCTTAGAAGGTTGTTAGTGTAAGCTTAGAAGGTTGTTAGTGTAAGCGGTTCTGTTGTAACATACATGTACTGCAGGTTTTGAAGTATGAGACTCAAAATATGTCATTAAATAGTGATACCAGTCCTCATATCATCCCAGTAATGTGCCAGACAAATACAGGATTAATAACAAACAGACCAGAAATATGAGCCACACATGTAGACATTCAGCGACACTCTGCCCAGTTGAGAGGTATGTTCTGTAGGAGTTGCCACTGTGATATACAGGTGAACAGCAATTGTGTGCACATAGGTGCAGTGTGTGCTGCTTGAAGGCCAATCACCTACTAACACTACTCACATATCACAGAGGTGCATATAAGTAATATCAGGAAGTGGAAAGAGCTGCACTGCATGATGTTGAGGGCCTGTCCAGGGTGTGTATGTAGTGATCTGACTGTGTTGTGAATGTCACCAGTTGGCTATTGTGAAGTCTGTGCAATGCCTGTCTGCCACCTCACGTGTGTGTGTGTGTGTGTGTGTGTGTGTGTGTGTGTGTGTGTGTGTGTGTGTGTGTGTAGCAAATGGTATAGTGCAGGTATTAATTTACATATGTTGTCTTTCCCCCACAGGTGGTCATGGTGATCGCAGTCCCTGCCGCTCAGTATCTGATGTCAGTGTCTCTGCAGACACTGTTAATGATGATGGTCATATTCAGGCACAGGTGGTGTTGTCAGGGGCTGAATCTGTGCCATTGGTTGGTATCCCACCATCATCCACAATGTCCTCGCACACAATCACAAGACCCACACATGCCCCATCCCTAGCAGCCACAGATGGACAGTTGGCAGGTGGTGGCATGGAACAGGCTAGTGTGGTGACTATGCCAGGTGTGAATGTAGACACTGGCCATAGGCCATAGCCAGAGTGCAGGTGAGGTCCCACACAGGCGGATGGATAGGGGTGTTCACAGGAGAACTGCTGCTCGTCAAGCTGCTGTCACAAGTGCCACAGCAGGTGTCACGACGCATGTTTTGGGCTGTCATAGATGCTCAGGCACATAGTGAACACAATACCAGAAAAATACTCAGGATAGTGGATGCAACTCTTCCTGATTTATGTGGTGACATACATGACCTTGTTGAGGCCACATGCCAAAATACCGAGGTCATGAATAGACAGTGTGATGAGACCTTGACAATCCCCGACCATGGCATGTCTGTGCTAGACTGTGTGGTGGGAGATGGGTGTCAGCCACATGGGCATAGGTCAACACCAACATCAGCTGAGAGTCTATGGGGCCATGCACCTCCACACTCCCATAGTGGCAGTGACACCAGCACTACCAAAGGGGGGGTTGCTGTCCACATCACAATGGAGAAGGCCATGGGCACGTGGTCCTGGATGGTCACGTTAGGGACACGGATCCAGCAGACAGTAGTCACCATCAGGCAGCAGTACTGCATCTGGCCTTGGGCCTGGTGGTGCCAGTGAAACCCCTGGCAGGACCAGTTCACATGTTTGTGGCTGGAGATAGTGAACTGGACAACTTGCCATGTACAGTCCACAGCTGTCCAACATACCACTGTGTATGGCAGCCACATGGCGTGAACGTGTGCATGCATACACACACACATCTGTAGCACAGGCAGGTCACCTCCAGACACACACAGCACCTCTGCACTACCCATCTATAGAATACCCCTTCAAACACACACACATGGATGTCAACCATATGGCCCAGCCTAGACCTCTGGCAAATCCACACCACACTCTCTGCTTATGGTGATATCTGTGCCACATCCCTGTTATCCATATCATCAATGCAAGGACAGGCTAATATGGGTCTGATGCACAGGGTGAATATACTACAGTGTATAGATTGACCGCAACAGATTCACATGTCAACACATGTTGCTCCTGCCATTTCTTTCCCATACTGTCAACCCTGATGCAGTGGGTGAGGGCATGCATGGTACTGTGTATGACAGGCTTGTGGTATGTATTCCTGAGTTCACAGGATGGAACAGGAGGACAAAATGGTATATCCTTTGCATACACATAGTAAAGACTGACACAGGGGATGTACATACAGTTACACAGACACATTTGGCAATGGGCAGATTCGTAAACCTATACATCCACTTTAATGTACTATAGCGCTATATCCACATGACATGCCCCACATAGATTATATGCATGAGACATAGCCCACTACCTCTTACAATATGTAATGTTGTGAATGCCTTCATGGATGGTGAGATAACCCATCAGCAATAGCAACTGGAGTCATCTATTGCTCCTACAAGCCTGGACAAGTGATAAGGTAACAGACATTATATCAGCATGATGTTTCAGTCAGGTATGATATATGATGCTGGCATGTGTGTCAGTACACTAACTGTGACCTATTTTGGCAAAAATATCACATACATGGCCATTGTTAGGGGACACAGACCACATATGGGTTGCAAACATCCAGATATTCTGTAGACATCGGTACAGATGACTGGAATGGCATGTACAATGGTTTTAACATGCCCCATGTGAGGCAGATGCCATTAACACGCTATGTAAAGTATGCCATCAGGAGGTGGTAAACAGGCATGGATGGTACACACATCAAAATGGTATAACCCACACAGGATATGATTCTCACTCAAACACACACACACACACACACACACACACACACACACACACACACACACACACACACACACACACACACACACACACACAGAGTTGCCAGTATTCAGATTAGAACCACTATCTATCTAGTTATTTCTACTATGGTGTTACAGAGTTATCAGATGCACCACAGAGCTTATATGAATTCACCTTGTCCCAAGGTACTTCTAAGATGAATGAACTTTACCCCTCTCTCCCCCTCAACCTTCCCTCAGGAAATACTATCAAATATAATTTCCCCTGCTATCACTATGGAACAGGTGCCTAATGCTCTCTCTAAGGCCAAGATCACTGCATCAATGAGCCCAGACAATATCCCAGGATACCTTCTAAATAGCATGAAACATGACCTATCAAGCCCTCTGGAATTGCTATTTAACTATAGCCTCCAAAACAGGCTTTGTGCTTGAATAGAGAACAGCAATGGTAATCCCTCTGCACAAAGGTGGGCCATTTACAGACCCTGGAAACTACAGACCCATACTTCTCACTAGTATTATATGCAAAGCCATGAAGGAATTATCATGGAAATGATCAATAATGATATAGTAAACCTCCAGACACAGGACCCAACCTAGTTTGGTCTCATTAAGGGCAGATTATGCCTACTCAGCCTGGTGGACTTCTTTTGATAAGGTCATCAAAGCAATGGATGAAGGCAAAATGGTTCACACTGTGTACCTTGACCTCGTCAAGGCATCTGACACAATACCCCACTTGGGCATTGTTGATAAACCCAAGAGGTTAGGTACAAACCCGTATGTCACCTGGTGGATAGCCAACTGGTTCACAGACAGTACCAGAAAGGTAAAATTGGGGAGTCTACCTCTACAAAGAGATAAGTCAGAAGTGGAATCCCTCAGACATCAGTCCTTGGACCATTCCTTTTTGTAATTTACTTCTCTGAAGTCAAGGCCAATATCAATGGTCTCTGGCTGACTAAATTTGCAGATGATTGCAAATTAGGAGCTATCATTGAATCCCACACCGACATAAATGTTCTCCAGGAAGGGCTGACACAGACAAACAAGTGATGTCAGAGTCAAGGACCAATACTAAATGACAAGAAATGCATAATAATATCCTTCAGGAAGTCATTCATCCCTGACAACTATCATACTGACAACACACCCCTTAGAGTTGACCCAGTCAGTAGTCAGGGACTTGGGGACACACAAAGACAATAATCTAGCCTTTGACCATAACGTGCCTACAGTAGTGAGAAAATCATTTTATGTTGTGCAACTACAAATCTTTTGCATCTAGGTCCAAAGAAGTCATTGTTCCATTGTATTCAGCATTCATCAGACCTATCATTGAGTACAATGTTCTCTTTGGTATGTACCTAACTATGCATATCCAACAAATAGAATGTCCACAGGGGTTCCTCACTAAAAGAATACAGGGCATAAGTAAAATGTCCTATGGAGACTGCCTCAAGGTCCTATCCCTGTCATACAGGGTGTTGTCAAACCCCACTCTGATGCACCTCCTGCATATCAGAAAAACAAATAGCACCATAATTACCCGAGGACTTAAACCTTCCCTGTGATACAAATAGGACCTACTGGAAAGACAGGTATGTATCCCAGAGATATCCCTGTCCCTGGAACAGGCCCCCATGCATGTGAAGTGGAGTTCTCCCTAACCCAATTCAAGTGTAACTTGGACAATTGGATGGGGAACAGGAAATTCATCCCTAGTTTTGCAGCTATGTCTCTAATGGACACAGGCAGAAAGTAAATGGTTACTCTCCCAGGCCTCTCCTTATAAATGTTTCATCTCCTGAGCCCCTGCTTACACTGATTAAGGGTACCAGAACTTGCAGAGATTTGGGATGCATGGTTAGGCTTAAAAAGGACCTTGTTCTCATTAGTCTAGTAAACACCTATGAACCTTCCTACCCAGCCTGCTTTCAGTGCAGAACAACACTACTCAGCCATGTTCCCAGTTATCCATTTTTATTTCTCTGGGTTCTGTGCCAGTTCTTACCTTCTGTCTACTGCATGAATATCTACCCCTTCAGTATCACTTTAAAGCACAATTATTGAAGTGTACTTTTCAAGATGCTGTTAAAAGTACAAGGAGCATTATTGTATTGCAATCTTCAAAAAATAGGCATGTGAATAAACAAAATATAAACTAATTCTGAGACACTGGTATCTCATGGTAGTTTCCTTAGTCCAAAGTATAGTGATGTCATAATTTATATTCAGAATGAAGTACCAGGGATAAGGGGTCATACCCCCCTACATTAGGAGTGCAGGAGGGACTTACCCCTTTCAAAAACACTTTAAAAGTATAACATCAAAAATCACAGTTCAGTTTTCCAAGTGTTAGAAATCACAGTTTCACATCTCATACTTCAGATAGCAAGCCATATCTTTCCAACACTGCAATAAACATCTGTCTCTTCTGGAGTGATGAAGTCTGCTACTGGTATAGAGCTGGTCTCTTTCTATTGGGAAGTCTCCCCCATCCTGGTGTAGCTCCCAAGCTGTTCCCTCATCTGTGGCTGCAGCCAGTTATTATAATCTCATAATTCTCACTTTCTTCAGTGTGCAGGCTGTTGGCAAATGTAACTCTTCTTTGAATGTTACCACTCCTTTTGGAATCTTCCTGCTACCACCCTGACTCTGTTTGCTTCCAGCTCAAGCTGTCTTGCTCAGCAATTCACATACATCTATATACTCTACAATATGGATCAAGCCCACAATTGGTAATTACCTTGGTTGCCTCCACCCATGTTTTACTAAGGCTAAGCCTTGACACTATGACTGCGTGAAAACACCCAGCTACAAGTGCTCCTTTCTGCCAGATAAAAGAATCCTGAAAGGTGGATCAATGGGGGAAGACTTTACAGCTGCAACCCCGAGGATTCAGGCCTTAGATTGTGCAGTATATAGTGTTCATTATCAGGGTACCTTTAGATGGAGGTTTAAAAGGCTGCAGCTTCTTCCTTTGAATGTCAGACTGTGAAGGTCCTTGAACAACCTTGTTCTTTCTTCACTGATACCTACTCACAAATGCCACAGGTATTGCATGATACTGTGGATAAGCAGGTGAAAATATTACAATTTCTTTCAAGATAATTTTAGATTTTGACTTTTGACTCTAGGGCTTTTTGTTCATGATTGCATTATCTGTTTTATTTATGCTTTGTTGACTTTGTCAGACCCAATATGTCAGTGGATTCATTTTAGGAGAGGCCCAAAGTGGTGTTCATTCAAACTAGGGAAATTTCACCTGGACATTCATGCATTTCACCTACTCTCTCAGTACATGGGGCTACAGAGCTCCTTCCTGTGACAGCATCAATGAAAAGGAACAAACCATGACAGATGACATTATGCTACAGAGATCTGAGATGGTAGAATATAAAGAATGCATGTAGTCTGTAGGGAATAGAGAACAATATGCAGACTCAATTGGTAAAGTTCTTACAGATCCGATTGACACACAAACCCTGAAGGTGAGGGTGTTAGAAAGAAACCAAGTGAGACAAGTGCTCTTCCATGGGCAGAAGTAGTAGAAAAATGTATCTGGGGGATGAAACTTGGCACAGAGTCATAAATGAATTCTACAGAAAAACAGGTAAGCCATTATAAAATGAAAGGATAGAAGGGAAAACTAGTGAAGTCTAAATTTCAATAGCAGATCATGTCAGGTATAGGAACAGAAAAAAATAGAAATTAACACATCAGTTGAATACAATAATATAATGGATCATTTTTCATTAACATCCTTAAATGTAAATATTACAGTGAAAGGAGATTTACTGTGTATTAAATAAAACACAAATATCATATATTTGTTAGATATCAGGAATGTTAAGGAAATGTTGGGGAGGAGCCAAAATGGCCAACTGAAGACAGCTCAGTTTCAGAGCTCTGTAAAATTATATAGTCAGACAGGAATTTAGTCAACAATATCATCTAAACTTTACAAGATCTTGTCAATAATACTTTATACTTCACTTGTAACAATTTTGGAAAATTATTTTGAAGTAATTCCTGTCAAATTACCTGAGACATATTAGAAACAAAATGGGCAGCACCAAATACTCTCAAATGGATTCATCACTGAAGAAGGAGATACAAATGTTAACTTCAACTCTACAAATAATATCTATGAAAATAGACAACTTCCTGCAAAATCTAGAAAATCTTCAAGAGAACAACCAGAAGCAGACAAAAGTTTTCAAGGAACTGGTGTAAAATCTCTGACATGGAAGTTGCACTAGCTGATATGGATGGGAGGCTTAAAGAAGATGAGCAACGTACTGACTTTCTGCTAAAACAAACACCTGGTTAATAAATAAACTTGATGTCAAGAACTAAGAAAGAAAGTGCAATATAAGAATTTTATGTGTCCCTGAGAAAACAGCAGGAAATAACATTATTACCTTTTTGAACTCCTGGATTCCTGAAATACTGGGCTTACAAGAAGGGCTTTCGTATGGAATTGAAAGAGCCCATAAAGCACTAGGTAAGCCAGCTTCAGCTTCCTGTTCTACAGTACCAAGGCCAATTATTATAAAATTCCTCTCTTATATAAAGACCTTATACTAAAAACAGCTTGGCAGAAAGCTCCATTAAAATATAATTGAAGCTTTATTAGATTTGACAACGATTATTCTGCAAGAGTACTGGAATTGAGGAAAAAATGCTGGCCTCTTGTAAAGCTACTAAAACAAAATAATATCAAAACACAAATCTTGTATCGTGCAGTAATAAAAATGCATGTCTAATGGAACAAAACATTTAATAGTCTTGAACAGGCATCTGCTTATACGAAAAACAACATAATCACTCTCCCTGAGGACACAGAAGTTTCCTTCTCTTCATTAAAGAGATAATCTGAGAAAACCTTTTAGACTCAAAAAGAAGACAAAAACTAACACTTCATCCACATCTAGTAGTATATCTCTCAAAGCTTCTACTGATAGTTAAGACCTTTTTTGTCTTCAACTTACAAAGTTTTTCACAAATGTCATGTAGCTACACACTTCATGCAAGCTCTCACAGTACAGTCACTAACTTTTTTTTTTAAAGAGAGTGAATAAGCTATTACAAGCTATAATAGTAGTTTAAAAATATAATAGTTATGTAGCTCATCATAAATTACTTACCCTGCTTTTTTACTTAATGTTTTTATTAGGAATGTATGCCATTCTTACAGCATGATTACTGATTTATTTCAGTGTCTCAAAAAGTACTTTTCTGAATAATATGGGTTATCTAGCACACTAAATGTATTATTAATGCAATATTTATTAATGTAACTAACAAAAAGAGTTTATTAATGCTTTTCTGGGCAAAAATGACAAATACAGTTTGCTATTGTTGTCTGTGTGATTTGCCATTTACTAACATACAGGAAATGGCTGTGAACATTTGTGACATTTTTCATATTTTCTCAAGTTTACAACCTCACATTGCTTTAGAACATTGTTAGAAACAATTTTCACTCAAACTGAATATTTTACTTACCTCAAGGGGTCTCAAGACTTGTTTTAAACCATGTAGTAGTCACCATTATGAAAATAATCCCCTGGTGGTCCCCTTTTAATGTAACACAAGGAAAATGAGGGGTATGCTTTCAGAGTGACACACCAGTCTCTATTACCTTACTCTTTAGTTGTGAATGCCCAGAACAGCAGACAATTATTAGATTGCTTTATTAAAGTTAAATAGAAGGTTGTTAACTAATAATTAGCAATTATTTAAAGGCAGTTTTATGGGTTTAATTTGAATGGCTTGTTTACTGTATGAGGGAGGGGGGAAAACAAAACTTGTGTATAGGACATCTTCCGTATTGCACTGATACTAATTGCATTAGCAGTTTCTTCTTTTAGTTAAGTATTACTGCAAGCTATTTTACTGTTGTGCTTAAATTATACAGTGCTCTTCTTCATTTAAATAAGTAGAGCTGTGTACTTTTATACTTGTAAGCAAGTATGCATTAAGAGTTTAAATAATTGTACTTAAAAATTATAAGTTGTAGTGCTGAAAATCATTGGAAATATATGTTTGCATGAATGTTATCCTGTAGGACTGCTCTGTGAGTGAAACTTTAATATTAGCTACTATAGCTGAGATTATTTAAACATTTATTATAAATTAGCTACTACAACTGAGATGATTTAGACATTTATTATAAAGTTATCTTTATATATGGGGGGATTTAATAAAGCCTATAAAGACTTATTTGTCATGTAGGCATAGTGGCATAGTGCTTACATGGAAGTAATCAGATATGCAAACCAGTAAAGGGAGCTGAGGGGCATGCACAAGTGTGTGAACATGGAAGTGTCCGTGGCCTACAATCACCTCATAAGCAGGTGAAATGCATGCAAATGAGGTAGGTAGAGTGATCTAGCAAGCAGATAGGCAGTGTAGGTGTCCGTGTTGTACATGGAAAAACTCCGTGCACAGGAAGTAAAAATGACAAATTGGAGTTACAGTAGCAGAAATAGTATAGAGGACACAGATGTGTGCACAAGTAACCTCTGTGTGTCCAAAACTATATGGAAAATAATGCAAAATAATGTTTTTTTAATACCCTGGGTAGGTTTGTGCAGCACGCCACAGTGCTCAAACATGCTGTTATGGAAAAAAATTTTAAAAATATTGTAGAAAACAGAATTTGTAAATATGTAACAGTAATGCATTACAGGACCCTGTGTGGGGTATGCACAATGTAGAACTGCTGTGGTTGCTAATGAGGCAGGGCCTGAATATGTGTAGTTACCAGGTACTGTGCAGAGATCTGTATGCAAATGAGATGGGGTTACTGAATAACAGAAATGGGTATCTGTGTCCACAGATCCCATCCATGTAGGCACTGAACCATGTTGGTGTTCACAGAAGAGTTAGCTGACATCAAAAGGGGGTGTGTCTATGAATGTTTAAGGTCATTGGAGCTCTGTGATGCCTGTTTGAATGGTGCACCACTCTGCTCAGCAGGGGGGGGTGTCTGGTGACTGCTAAGCTTTGTTTATCCTTGCAGAGCAAGTTTACATGGCATACTGCATTGATCAGCAAGGAAGGCTGTCAAAAAAAATTGTCTGTAAAATCCAGTGATATATTAATTACTGATGAGCCCTGTTACACTTAAACTAGGGCCATGAAACCCTTTAATGATATACTTGGCAGGTGGAATGCATCATAGCTAACCAATCACACAGAGTACACCTACAGCAGAGCACTATAAAGTATGCATGTACCCTGAAATCTGTTTTTTCCCCATGCTCTGCACTACTGGACTACAGACTTTGGAATTTTAACCTAGAGAATGCCAGGGGCTGCTGCGGATCTACTACATATGTATGTGCTACATGCTTAGGTTAATGCAGCTGCTGCTGATGCTGACCATAGGCCTAGACTGAGAAAGAGAAGAGTGTTCAGGCCAAGGGTAACCTACCATAAGCTACATGAGCTGGAGATTGTAGAGCACTACAGGGTGGACAGGGACATACTACAATAACTCAGTGAGCTCTGCTGCCCTCAACTCAGACCCAGAGCCAACAGAGGGGAACCCATCCCAGTGGAAACAAAGGTATGTGTAGTCCTTAGGATACTAGCTACAGGTACTTTCCAAAGACCAACTGGGGAAATGATGGGAGTCTCACAGACATCTGCTTCCAGGGTACTCCACCAGGTCTTGGATGACATGCTACCACATGCCAGTGAGCACATATATCTTCTCCACACTCCTGAGGAGAAGGCCAGCAGTATGTGGCTCTTCTACCATGTAGTTCACTATCCTGAGGTACTAGGTGCCATAGATTGCACTCATGTATACATCAAGGAACCACCCAGTGAAGAGGGTATAATCTAAATCAACTGCAAGGGGTATCATTCCATCAACACACAGGTCGTATGCAATGCCTAGGGCATTATCATGAATGCATGTGCTAACATCTCTGGCAGTTTTTGCGACTCCCATATCTGGCATACATCACAGCTGTACCAGATGTTTGCTAGGGTGAACATCACACACAGCCATTTACTTGGGGATGCTGGCTATGCAATGGAACCGTGGATGATGACACCCATCAGAAATGCACACACACCCACCAAAGAATGCCATAATGAGGCACACTCACAAACAAGGAAGATAATAGAGTATGTGTTTGAGCTGTTGAAGTCACAGTTCCAGTGCCTTGATATATATGTAGCACTGAAAGAACTCCAAACAAGAACAAACTGGTAAAACAACAAAAAATCAAAAAAGCAAGCAGGCTGTAAGTACTCCAAACCACACTATTTATTGTGAGTGCTTTCAACAGAGACAATGCTCCAACTTCATCAGACAAAAGAAAAAACAATTAACCACTTTATATACTTACAAGTGGATGCAATTAAACCAATCACAAATTAACCATCAGTAAATTACATTCACTAATTCATGTAAGGTTATAAAAACATCTAACTCCATTGTGGCAACAGTAAACAATTCAACTAATACAAGATATCTTCTCCATTTACAATATGTATACTTAAAACCATATACAAAACATATCAGAAACCTATGCATAAATACATGCATATAATAAAAATATTACGTTAAAGATTAAAAATTAACAAGGAGTTATACCCTTTCAGCTAAAATACTAGGGGAGCTAAACACATAGTTGATACAAGTGTGGGTTATTATAAAGTAAAAATTAAAACTTGAATGATTTTTACTTTATTCCTACATTTAAAAATGCAACTTATGTACATGAATATATATATATATATATATATATATATATATATATATATATATATATATATATATATATATATATATATATATAGATATAGATAGATGTGTGTGTGTGTGTGTGTGTGTGTGTGTGTGTGTGTGTGTGTGTGTGTGTGTGTGTGTGTGAATAAAAGACCAAAAAACATGGTCCAGTAGACAAGTACGTATAAATGCAACCTTATGGTAAATATGACACTGACTGCAGGTAGGCAAACAAAGGCCAGTGTGAACATACTGTAGAAAGGCATACGAAATATACTTAAACACTTTGTTAGAAAAACTGAAGTGCTGGTGCACAAGCTATGTGTACTACCTAGCAAGTGTTTAAGCTTTAAAAGTCATTTGATTGATACATATTCATTAAGGCCAGGAGGTATGTGGGCCAATGTGCAAACTTGCCACATAAGCTCACATTCCTCAAGTTTAAGTTCCCATGGACCTCCTTGTATATTATGTTCTAACTGTTGTATTACTGCAAACAAAACTTGTGAGTGGGGTAATCTAAAATGTGTTTTGCCAACACATTTGTAATAATCTGTTTGTGTATGCTGTACTGGTGTTCATATATCCTTTGTTTTATTTTTCTTTTGGTTTTGCCAATGTAGTATAATGCGCACCCCTCACATAAGGCTACATAGACTACCCCTTTGGTGTCACAGTTAAATTTGCCTTCTATATTGTATGTTCTATCCCTAATACAAAGTTTATTGCCCATCTTAATAAATTTACACTGAGGGCAACTACCACATTTTGCCATAACAAAACCACCCCTACATATTTTTCTCTGTTTCTCTAACAGGCATTTCATATTGGGTCCCCTCCTATACGTAAATCGTGGGGCTGCTTCCAATATTTTATTAAGACCATTGTCTTCCAAACTTATGGTCCAATTCTTAAGAAGAATGTCCCTAATGTTTCTGGAATTTGTAGAATAGGTAACAAGAGATCTTGTGTCTGTATCAAGTGTTGGGTTTGCCCCCTTTTGAACTGGATGTTCAAAAGATGTATTACGTATTGCTTCATAGCCTTTGTGTACAATAGGTCTAAAATACCCTGACAGCCTTTTAGTATTTACCTCATGGAAGATGTGTTCAAGAAAACTTAGTGGGTACCCTCTCCTGAGGAACATAGATTTTAACAAATCACATTCTATCATGTAATCATTGTCACTCAATCATCCTAGCAGCCCTAACTACCTGTCCCTTGACAACCACCTTCTTCTGATGGTTAGGATGGCTGCTTGAAAAATGTAAAAAAGCATTTGAGTAAGTGGGTTTACGATAGATGGTGGTCACATATCTACTATTCACCTTATCTTTAAACAGATATACGTCCAATAAGTTAATGGAATCTATGCCCACTTGGAATGTAAATTCCAGAAACTCTGTTAAAGTGGTGATATCTGCAATAAAGGACTCTATATGGGTAGCCTCACCTTTCCAAATAAAGCGCATGTCATCCTGGTATCTTGTATACCAAACCACGTAATCTTTGAACATTGTGTTGTTAAACAAAAAACTCTCTTCCAATAGGCCATCACACAGTTGGCAAAACTGCTACCACAGGGTGAACCCATTGCAATACCTGTTTTCTGAAGAAAAAATTGCCCATTAAACCATAGGAAATTGTTAGACAAGACTATGGCTAGAAGGGTTTCGATGACATAAATGCCTCCACCATCCATCCGTTTCATGAGTAAATATTCTCTAACCCACTCAATACCTAACTCTTGTGGTATCGCTGGGTAGATATTTAATATCTACCATGAGGAAGATAAAATTCTTATAAAATTCTAAGTTGTTGATGTTCTCGAGGAAACTCCATGAGTCATGGCAGATTTGTAGTTCAGTTTTTATATAAGGTTTTAACTTACTGTCCACAAATTTAGCACTTGCATACGTAATAGACCCCCCTCCCATCCACTATGGGTCTGTATGGGGGGTTATTCAGGTCCTTGTGGATTTTAGGAGAACCAAAAAGCATTGGTATAATAGGTGCTGGCATTGTCAAATACTGAAGTGTGTCAATGTCTATGCTCCCTTCTAGAAATAAATGATTAACAATGCTATTAATCCTCCTATAAGTGCCATTGACTTCATTAAGGCTGACATGCTCATAAACATCACTGTTTTTCCATTCGATTTATATATTCGGTTTGGTCCATAAAGACCAGACCTCTGACCTTGTCAGGCTTCATGACTCTGATGTTACATAAATTTAACAAGTTAATGAAATCTAACTCATCAGAATAAATATTCTTTTTAACATTCATGCTGTTCGAATTGTTAGATAACATAGCTCTTAGGTCCATCTTACAAACTTTTTCAGAGATAGCCAAAGACTGTTGAAGGGGAGGGTTAAATAAGCTAGACACTCTTAGGTTATTAGTGAGTGAAGAATTAACACCCATAAGACATGTCAAGTTAAGTTTGCATACAAATAATTTCAAATCATCATCATCATCTGCATCCATTTTTATGGGGAAATGTAGTACATACCTGGTAAAGTGATCTATTCCTTTTATTGAAGGGTTCCTCTGCAAATGCTTTGCACATACACTGTCTGAGTAAAACCATATGCAGACCTGCTCCCCATAAGCAGTTGCTTACCTTTTGTAGGTAATGCTCATTAACAGGTAATTGCCTGTGCACCAATCTGTGGTTCAGACTTGCTAATTGGGTCCAAAAAAACTGAACTGCGCTATCATTAGCCAATGGCATGGCACCACAGTGCCATATATAAGGCCTTCATGTAGGCCTTGGGCCCTTTCTTAGTTTTTGAGATGGGCATTACTGAGGTGTGAGGCAGCATCACAGAGGGTAAGTACAAATACTGTCCACTGTAGCGATGTATGACATATGTCCATAGTTTTGCCTCATACGTTTGGTCAGTGTCCCATGACAGTGTGGTCATCTGGCAGGTCACTGGCAAACATTGTGAGCTGAGGTCAGAAGGGGGAGAGAGAGACGTGAGTGTCACACTTCATATCCATCAGAATATGCATGGTAATGCAGTAGCTGCTATTCTATCAATTTATTATCTTTGTAGGGGCAAACTATGAAACATGTACCTTTCTCTGGGCCTTTTCCACCTTCCCATTTATGTCTGGTTGTGTCCAGATCCCTTGTTATAGGGGGTTGTGAGGTATGGTAGGTCTGTAGCAGCTAGCGGAACATACAGCTGTGTATGCTCCAGGCTGCAGCTGCTGCTGCAGCCTAGGACACATAGGGGGGAATGTGAATAGTTTGGAGGTCAGCAAGATGTACATGTAAGTGTGACAGCAGTGTCAGCCCTGTCATTGCAGTAGAGCCAGGGTAGGGGTACCCTTTACAGTCCAAATGAGACATGCGCTTAAGGTATATCTGTTATGCAACAGTGCCAGCAACAGAGTATTAGACAACAAATAGTTATGCTATATGAATATGTGCAGTATGTCCCTACCTGCAGGCCTTTGACTTTTTAAACTGGGTAGCAGATAATTCAGTAGCAGTAACATATGGGGATTAAAAGTGCAAGACTCAGTCACTATTGGCTGGCTTCACAACAATGTAATTGATGTGCAACACACTGGATTCAAACCCAAGACTGTGTGTGGCAAAATGTTCTGCATGCAAGGAATTTAACAGACTGAGCTACTGTGTCAGTGGTGGAATAGGTGTAGTTGCCAGATATACATGCAGACATGCAGGCTGTGACAGGTTGTCTGCATCCATCAGAATGTGCATGACTGTCAAAGGCAGTTGTTCTGCAGCAGGGTCCTAGTTGAACATATGTACCGTACCATGGCTGCATTTGTAGGTGTATTTAAAGATGTTGCAGGTAAAAGGGAACATTTGCCTGCTATCCCAGGCCTCACATACTGCCATTATTAGTAATTTGTCTGTCTACTGGTGTATTTTTGCATCAGAGTCCCAGGTACATGCCCATTTTTCACATTACCATTATTCACCGAACCACAAAAGGAGGGGGAGTATCAATATTCGTCAAAGATACCCACACCTCCAGGTTGGTGGCACAGCACGAAGCATCAGAGACTATCCATGTGCAACTAACAGTGGGTAAAACTGCCTTCCAGTTTATAGCCTGCTACAGACCACCCTCCCAAACCCAGGAACCCCACTCAGCCTTCCTGAGAACACTGGAAAATATGAAGGTCTCTCCAAATACCATTATATTGGGCGACTTCAACTACCCAAACATAGACTGGGAGCATTACTCTAGCTCCAACACCCTAGCCCAAAGGTTCCTAGAATTTATAAACTCAAATGCTATGGAACAACTTGTTACCACTCCCACAAGAGGGGAAACATACTGGACCTGATCATCACCAACATGGGGACTCTATGCTCCAGACCAGAAGTGTATCCCTCATTGGTAAGATCAGACCATAAACTAATCTCACTGGTAATTCACATCCCGGCTCCACCCCATGCCCTGAAAACCACAGTGAAAAACTTCTCTAATGCAAATTTCACACTCCTCAAAACCGAGGTGGAATCCTTCAAAGCCCCTGGGCCTGTGGAAAATACAGCCCAGACCACAGAATCCTTTATAAACGCATTCTATGAACACCTTCAGGAATGCTTGCATCATGCAATCCCAAATAAAACCAAGTCCCAATCCTCCAAAGGCAGACATCCTGTCTGGTGGACCCCAGCCATAAACAAACTATACAATAGAAGGAGGAAGCTACTACATGATAGAGCAAAATCCCAAAAAGGGAAGGCATCTCTGATCAGTAATAGCAAAAAACTACGGGCACTCATAAAATCGTCTAAGGCCAGCTTCGAGAGAAAAATTGCACAGGACACTAAGGATAATCACAAGGCTTTCTTTAGTTATGTTAGGAACCTGGGTGGGAATTCCAGATATGCTCAGAATTAGTCCAAAATGACAAAAATACACCAAACCCGCAGACATTGCCAACACCATAGCTGACAGGTTCAGCGCAAACCCCCACCAAAAGGGCAAATATCTATCCCAGCAGAGTGCTGCCCCCTGACATCTCAGATGCTCAGGTAAGAGCTGCCCTCTCCAAAGCAAAAACACAGCATCAATGGGACCAGACGGTGTCCCGGCTGTGTCCTACATGAACTCCAAGAAGAGCTAAACCCAAACATAAAACTACTGTTCAATCTCAGCCTTACTACAGGATATGTACCCAAAGAGTGGCGTGCAGCAACAGTGGTCCCTCTCCACAAAGGTGGTGCCTCAATGGATCCTGGAAACTATCGCCCATAAGCCTGACTAGCTTGGTCTGCAAAGCTATGGAAAGGATCATCATGGACCTCATAAATAAAGATATTGGGGACCTACAGACACTGGATCCTACCCAGTTTGGCTTTGTTAAGGGCAGATCCTGCCTCTTAAACCTGGTTGATTTCTTTGAAACAGTCACTAAGGCCATTGACGAGGGAAGGTGGTCCACACAGCCTACCTGGACCTCGCAAAGCCTTCGATACAATACCCCACTGGCATTATAGATAAGTTCACCAGCTTAAATATAAACCCCTATGTCACTAGATGGGTTGCAAACTGGCTCAAGGACAGAACCCACATGGTTAGAATTGCTGGAGCCATGTCAGACTCCAAACCAGTTACAAGTGGCGTCCCACAAGGCTCAGTCCTGGGACCTCTCTTGTTCAGTATATATTTCTCGGAGGTACAGGCCAACACGGAAGGACTGTGGCTGACCAAGTTTGCAGATGACTGCAAACTGGGCACCATAATTGACACTCCAGCCGACACAAGCATCCTCCAAAAGGGCCTCATAGAAACAGACAACTGGTGCCAGAGCCATGGCCTCAAGCTAAATGCCAAAAAGTGTATAGTCATCCCCTTTGGCAAAAACAAAGTGCGCACAAATTACCACATAGGTGGTAATCCATTAAGTACAGAAGAAGTAATTAGGGACCTGGGGACCCAAGTTGATAGCAATCTCTCATTTGACAACCACGTGACCAAAGTGGTTAGAAAAACATTTTATATTGCCCACCTAATCATGAAGAGATTCACATCTAGATCAGGGGAGGTCATCGTGCCTCTTTACTCATCCCTCATCAGGCCCATAATTGAGTACAATGCCCCTTTTGGGATGTACCTTACCAGACACCTGCAGCAACTGAAAAGACCCCAAAAGTACCTCACCAAGAGGATCAAAGGGCTCAAACAGATGCCATATGCTGCCCGGTTAAAGAAACTCCAGCTCTACTCAGTGGCATACCGCTTGCTCAGAGGCGATCTGTGCCTGACGATAAAGCCATGTTCCACCCCGGATTAATGGGCATGCTGCACCCCAGAAAATCCAAATCCCATCGGGCTACGCGCTCAAGAGACTTGAACCTCAGCACTGAAATAAATAGGACATGCTGGAGGGACAGATTCATAACCCAGAGGCTTCCTTCACTCTGGAATAAAATCCCAGTCCAGGTTAGGCAGAGTCCCTCATTGACTCTCTTCAAGAGGAATCTTGATGAGTGGATGGGAGATCGTAGGTTTACCCCGGATATCACTTCTGTGTCACTGTTAGACAAAGGCACAGTATACTAACCTCGAAAAAGGGCATAGCAAAATTATTTTAAAATGGGTGGTGAAAGCCAAACACACTCTGGCTAGGCTTATAAATGTCCTAGGGCAGATAGCCTAGTATGAACCTATGAACCTATTAGGTTGCTTTCAATCTGTCAGTGGCAATCAGTATGTATCCTGGAAACAGCTGTTTTAATCCACATCTCTGTGGCCTAGTGGTTTAGTGAAGTAGGCTGTAGTTGACAGGGGCCCAGGTTCAAGACTTGGTAGGGGTGATTATTTTGTACATGTGCCTAAAACTGTCAGAGAAACATTAGATCATTAAGGCACATTAAAGCACTTTTAAGTGAGTTTAAGCAGGTTTGCACTGCTTCACTCTGAGCAAACCCATGCTAAAATTTTAAAAAGAAAAGGGGGTGATAGGACAGTGGTAATATGGGGGCAAGCACTGGGGAAAACATACTAAAAAGAGGGTAGGGATGTGCAGGAAGTGTGTAGGAAAGAAGTATAGCTTTCCATTTCTTGGACAGCAACAGCTGTGTAGTTTGACAGATTATGTCAATGAATTTGGACTCTCAAACCCCAGAGAGAGGGGTGAAAACAACATAAATGTGTTGTCAAGCCAATTGGACTTATTTGTGTCCAGTGGATACATGTGAGAAATAGAGAGCTGTGTATGGGGTAATTTTTTTTTTTTTGTGGGGCAGATGACATTTTTTTTTTATAAAGAAAGACTGTAATGTTGGGGAAGGGATCTAGGTACATATGGGGAGGTAAGTTGGGTAGGAAAGGATGCAATTGCAGACAGATAAGACAGACAAGACAGCAGACGGGGGAGTGTGTGACACATGAGTGGGTAAACACCTTGGATGGTGAGGGTGCTGTGAAATCTGTGAAGCATGTGTTTACAGACGGCAGCAGCATGACTGAGCTTCCCACCCATGGGCAGTCAACAGTGCTCCTTCACTGCCCTGAAGGTGGCTGTGCTAGAGGCTGCATGCCAGGGCCAGCAGGCTCCACCAGTTTGTTGAGTCCACCCTCAATCTGGTGCAGGTGTCATTCATAGCTCCTATGAACTATCCTGTGCACCATGGCCGGTAGTTGATTTTGGGTGACTGGTGCCCCTCTGCCACCACTCCTGGGGGGATGGGCCCCATCCCCTGAGGAGCTTCCACCCAAAGGTGGTGTACGGCCAGAGGAGAATGCACCACTGGCCTGGGTCCCAGACTCACTGGTACCCGGTGCCATGGCTGGCTGTGGTAGGGTAGGCAGATCAGCAGGAAATAGCCTACCCTGTTGTGCTGTGGTGATAGAGGTACAGCAATGTGTATGGTTTAGTTATGAACTATACAATTTGTTAGTAATAGCATGCCAGAACATTAGAAATAACCTGATCACATGTCAATGAATATTACATGAAACACAACAATAAATAACATAACAGTCGGTATATTAACAGCATATCATGAACAGTTGTGGCATAAGGCCAACAACATAGATAATTCAACAAGATATGTTAATATGCAACCATAATAATACATAATAAAGTTTAATATAACAACATATATTAATAGTAAACCATAACCAATGGATAGCAATAATAAATAAATGAAGATAAGGGGTGGGGAAATAAAGAGAAATACATAGTCCATTAATACCATTATAGTCTATTTAGTGGAGAACAGTATTGCTTTCTACTCTACAGGTCTGTCCTTTTTTTGTTTACAAATGCATTATAGCTGCTGTAGCACATACATACCTCTCAAGATATCTGCATGGGGCAGTATTTGCCAAGTAAACTACACAGAACACTTGCATATCAGGTGGACCTATATAACTACCAAGTTGTACTGTGGGCTGATGTAGTGACACATTCCTGGTTAGATACTCATGTCAATGGTACATGTGTGACAGAGGGATTACACACTACTAATTACATTCCATGACTGTATGACACTTGAGAGACATGTATGTGTACAGTACAAAAACTATACTACTATCATGCCTAGCTTGACAAGCATGGGGACAGAACCTAATAGCAGTGACTGCAGAGGACATCTTCACTGAATGTATTAATTGACTGCAGCAACCTTTAACAAACACTCCCGGCATACATCCATACCAAAGATTAAACATTTTATTTCTTTTATTTTATTTTATTAGTATTATATTTATTTCCTTTATTTTATGCTGTATATTCACATACCTGGTAATGATTTTAACAGTCTGTGACATCTAAGCACACAATTATTTACCCAGACTATGGCCTAACTCACCCATTTTCCTGTAGTTCCTGTGGAGAGAAAATCTGTAATCATTTTGTGACTGCCACTGTAATATATAATGCTACAGAACACTGGATTTGAACTTTGGTCTGTGTGTGTGTGGCAAAGATGTACTTCAGACAGAGCATTTAACAAACTGAGCTACTGAGTCACTGCTGCTTACTTACTGACTGATATTTGCCTAGAGCTCACCTGGAACCAATATATGACCTGGTATTAGTATTACAGTTTTATAGTAGACTGCTGTGACAGTTGAACACACAGGCATGAAATTCATGCATGACAGAGATACTAGGTAACCTATACATTACTACACACAATGCAGGTATACACAATTTATTGTTAGTGGGTTGAAATATCTGTGAAGTCTACAAATCATATCACATTATTGGGTTAGCTAGCTCACCCATATACATTTGCAGACAGTATATTTGCAGTCTACAGCTATTACAGTTATACTTGCCTGTAGGACTGTACCTCAGAGCCTGAATGCATATAGCTAAAATGCAATGGTTAAAACAAGACAATCCTGACATTCACAGTATATTTTGGGTGTTATTGTTATTGCTTCACGTGTTACTGCAGAATAGGTGTCATAATTAATTTCTTATAAAACAGCTCTGAATCTAGATTGCACAATACTCTTTATTAGATATACTGTCAGGCAGAAACTGCTATTGTTTTGTGTTTTTATTGCAGAATAGTTGTCATAATTGAGTTAATGCAAAACTGCCCTAATTCCACACATATTGCACAGCACAGCTTTATGAGAGGTACCTTCATGCAGTTACTGGTAAAGTGTCAAGTTTTTACTGCACAGCAGTTGTTGTAATGCAGGTGTTGCAATACACTTGTAATTCCACAGTTATTAAAGTAGACACTTTATTTTATTTAGTTTATCAAGGTTAATGGTTTACTCTTCTCTGTTTATTGCATTAAAGTTACAAATAGTCACTTATTGCAGTAAAGGTCTACATCCACATTCATTGTAATACAATATTTACTGTATATACCTAATGGCAGTTAATGCTTTACTCTTTCTCCTTTATATGACTATAGAATGTAAAATACATCTGTACTCACCACACTCACAGCGCAACTTGGCCAAGCACCTGGCATATGCCTCAACATTGCAAGCTCTCTCCTCTGCAGCTGTAGGGAGAGAAGCATTCCATTATGCATACCTGTCTATCAGACATTCAGATTAGGTATTGGTGAAGCAATGGTAACAGTACTTACAAACTTGTGAGGCATTCCCTGCCTGAGCATCTTGGACCCAGGTGACCAAGGGATCCCCTTCTAATGCTTCAGGTCATCATAGTGGAGATGGACCTGCACACCTGTGTGGGGGATACCTGTGTCACTGGCGAGATGACACACCAGCCAGTCCCAGGCCTCCACTTGCACTTTGAGCCCTGGAACTCACCCTGCAGCAGCTGGTCATCATGGTTTTTCACCAGGAGTCCAGCCATGTTGTCTGGACTCCTAAATGCCCCACCACTGTGCCTGGATGTGCAGACCCTCCCCAATGCCAGCCATAGTTACTGCACAGTTCAAACTCCAACAGAATATGCTGTATTCCCATGTAATGAGCATAATATAGCCTGTTTTCCCACCCTTACATGCCATAGATTCACAGGTTCATAGGTTGGTACTAAGCTATCGGCCCTAGGGCCTATATAAGCCTAGCCATAACAATTCCCTGGCTATTTCTTCCCACAATATTTATTTCCCCTGGACCCCTGTCTAGCAGGGTGACTGACATGATCCCCGGGGTGAATTTCCTGTCTCCCATCCAATTGTCAAGTTTCCTTTTGAAGAGGGCCTAAGAGGCGCTCTGCTTGACATGTATGAGCAGTCTATTCCAGAGTCTGGGGAGTCTCTGGGTCAGGAACCTATCCCTCCAGCATGTTTTTTTCATTGTGATGACAAGGTTTAGATCCCGGGAGCTTGTGGCTCTGAGGGATTGGGATTTCTTTAAGTGTAGCATGTCCAACAGCCAATGTTCATTGGACAATATTTAAAAATGTGGCACATTGCGTAGTACCACACAAACCAGCACAGCTCAACTGAGCAGTGTTTAACTGGCAATGCTTAGCACTGCTTAGTAGTGTGCACACCAGCTAAGCATAGCTGAGTGATGCCAAGCACTGCCAGGCAGTGCTAAAATGTATCTAATTTAAGCACTGCTTACCAAGGCTTAGCACATCTTAGCAGATCTTAGCTGAGCACAGCAGTTCAGGATTTAAAAATAGTTAGTATGATTTGTATTTGGAAAATAAATGCTTAATATCCCTTCCAGGTATTCAAATCCTGCACCTACTGCACATCAGGCTGCAATTCTACCCATTTGGCTACTTGGATATGTGGAATGCTGCTATACATTTACATATACCTCTGAGCTACCTTTAAGCACTGCTAGGCACTGCACCGCACCACACAAACATGCTCAGCTATGCCTAAACTTGGCCTTTACATAAATAATTAAATACATCCAGTTTCTATTTTTAGATGTCTTGTGTCTCGGTGCCACTTGATAATACTGCGCTCCATGCCGCACCACAAAAACATGATTTAAAAAAAAAATTACTTTGCTATACTTCAGCTGGACAGTGCAGGGAGTGTGTTACTCATCTGTGGATACAGCACCACACTCCCTACACTGATTCAATAATCATGGCACATGCTATAACTGCATAATGCTGCAGTGTCCCATGGCTCTTCCTCGGCAATGCACCATGATTAATATGTATTGTGCGCTGCTGAGAAGGAACCATGTACATGGACATGGTAACATTCCATGTAGGCTCTACACTATGCCTGTATGGAGTTTATTAAATCTAGGGGTATGTCTTAACAGTTATTTCATATTATCATACACTATTGCCATGTTAGTTCTAAGCAATTAACAACTTGTATAAACCATCACAAAGGATCTTTTAACAAATACTTATGGTTGTTCTTATCTATTTGAATTAAGTATGTTTCCAGCAAGATATAATTTAACAAGTTATGATTCATATTTCTTTTATAGAGACCTAACTTTAGCAATGGATTTGTGTGTGTATATATATATATATATATATATATATATATATATATATATATGTGTGTGTGTGTGTGTGTACATGTATGTATGTATGTATATGTATGTGTATGTGTATATATATTTATATATATATGTGTGTGTGTGTGTGTATATGTGAGTATGTATGTATGTGTATATACATACATATATATATGTATATATATATATATATATATATATATATATATAAAACTCATTTCACTGAATTTCTATTCACCTTCAAAAAATTGCTGAAAGCTCAAATCACTGAAAGTTCATTGCACTGAATCATATTTCACTGAATGTAAGCACTGTTGTGCAAGTAAAACGTATATACCATTTTCTCCACTGTAGTGCAATCCTGGAGTTATATATAGTTAGGGGGTGGGGGGGCTTTTCTACTTATGAATCTCATTTCACTGAAAGCTAACAATATAAAACCAAAAGTAGGTGGGTCCCCCACACCCCCCTAACTATATATACTAACTCCAGGATTGCACTACAGTGGGGAAAAGGACAAATACGTTTTGTTTGCCCAAAAGTGCTTACATTCAGTGAAATGTGATTCAGTGAAATGAGTTTACAGTGATTTGTGCTTTCAGCGATTGGTTGTGACTGTTTTGAAATTCAGTGAAATGAGTTTTCAGTGAATGAAAGTAGACCTATATATATATATATATATATATATATATATATATATATATATATATATATATATATATATTTATATAAGCACTGAAAGCCCAAAATCCTGAGACCAAAATCATGAAACTTCAAAATACTGAAAACTCAAAATCCTGAAAACACACAGGATACCAACACTCATTATATTCCAGCACAAGAACAGAACAGAATTTCCCCCAGAAATAAGGGTCATTAAAGATGTATATGTCAGGTCTTGGGTAAAAGATATTTGTTAATGGACAGGGAGGAAAACCAAACTGGAAAGGGTGTCAAGTAAGGTTGCTCAATGACTGCAGAATTATTCTGCTTAGTTAGTAATGCAGTAAGAGGGAAAGCAAAAAGACTGGTACAAGAATCAGGAATAGTGAATTTCTGTGAGGTATGTTTATAAAATACTTATAAGTTATACAGAGTATTTAGTGACCATGGTAAGGATCAAGGCACGTAAAAGAGATAAGGAATTAATAAAACTATTTGATATGGTGGAGTTACTTTTCAGTGAAGAAAAAAGCAAACAGTGTAGTGATAGTGAGGAAAGATGATGTGCATTTTACAAGAAAAAAAGAAAGGAATAAATGTTGCTGAAAAACAATGGAAACAAATTTTAGAAGAAATAAAGGAAGTAATGCTTGCATGGAGGCTTTATAACTTGACATTTATAACTTGACCACCCTATCCATTCAGTGGTATTAGTTTGTTTTCTTCCTCCTTCAAAAAATAATTATTAGAAACAGTCTTTGGAATAAATTGGAGAATTGGTGGTCAAGGTTAAACCCTATAAGAACAAAGTTGTGTATAATATATATATATATATATATATATATATATATATATATATATATATATATATATATATAAAGAGAGTGGTTTAGAATTAATAAACCCTATAGTTTTCTTGGTGTCTTTATATTTACAATGGGTACTGAAGATGACAGTTCATGAAATAGAAATAATAATTTTGAAAACACTGAATATAAGATATGGAAAAGTACTGAACATGCAAAAAAGAAAAAGAAAGTGACAGAAAAAAAAAGATATAAAAATGGTGTACCAAATGAAGGAATGTAAAGTAATGAAAGCTGAAGTATCAAAAAACAAAAAGGAATGATGTGTGATAATGAAAATATAAATATCATAATAATGATATTGACAGCAGCTGATCATCTCCTTGGCAAGAGATCCATTAAGTGATTACTCTCTAACTTTAAATCTGAATCTTCTTGGGGTCCCCCTCCCCATTCTGAGAGTGTGGTTACCATTGCAGAACTGTTATCCATGAAACGGGTATTGTTGCTTTTTTCAAAATCCCACACTATGATTTGGGTCTCAGTTTACAGTGAAGGTAAATCTTTCTTGAATCTGTAGCCCCACCCCAATCAACATCTGGTACTGGCTTAATCTTACCTATAAAGGTTGTTGGTGTCATATTTGAATTCCAATTCAGTTGTTTGTCTCCTCGGCAAGATATCCCATAAGTGAGTAATTTTGTTACCTCTGTTATGTTCAAATTTACTTTTAACATTGCACTATTATTGTACTCTGTTTAGTACTGTTTTCAAATAGGTTCATAGGTTCATAGTTTCATACTAGGCTATCTGCCCTAGGGCATTTATAAGCCTAGCCAGAGTGTGTTTGGCTTTCGCCACCCATTTTAAATTAATTTTGCTATGCCCTTTTGCGAGGTTAGTATACTGTGCCTCTGTCTAACAGTGACACAGAAGTGATACCCGGGGTAAACCTATGATCCCCCATCCACTCATCAAGATTCCTATTGAAGAGAGTCAATGAGGGACTCTGCCTAACCTGGACTGGGATTTTATTCCAGAGTGAAGGGAGCCTCTGGGTTATGAATCTGTCCCTCCAGCATGTTCTATTTATTTCAGTGCTGAGGTTCAAGTCTCGAGCGTAGCTCAATGGGATTTGGATTTTCTGAGGTGCAGCATGTCCATTAATTCGGGTTGGACATGGCTTTATACGTCAGGCACAGATCGCCTCTGAGCAGGCGGTATGCCACTGAGTAGAGCTGGAGTTTCTTTAACCGGGCAGCATATGGCATCTATTTGAGCCCTTTGATCTTCTTGGTGAGGTACTTTTGGGGTCTTTCCAGTTGCTGCAGGTGTCTGGTAAGGTACATCCCAAAAGGGGCATTGTACTCAATTATGGGCCTGATGAGGGATGAGTAAAGAGGCACAATGACCTCCCCTGATCTAGATGTGAATCCCTTCATGATTAGATGGGCTATATAAAATGTTTTTCTAACCACTTTGGCCACATGGTTGTCAAATGAGAGATTGCTATCAACTTGGGTCCCCAAGATTTGGGTACCCTGGTTGGGTATACAGTGCTTAAGTAGTCGCTAGCAGGAGTGATACTTTTTCAGTGGATCTTTTGCTAATTATAGAAGTTGCTAGTTTAAAACTGCATTGTGAACATGGTTAATAGGTTCATAGGTTCATAGGTAGATACTAGGCTATCTGCCCTAGGGCATTTATAAGCCTAGCCAGAGTGTATTTGGCTAGCGCCTCCCTATTAGATTAGCCTACTGTGCCTCTGTAAAGTAGGTCATAGAAGGTACCCTTTTAAGATTAGTTTACTGTGCCTCTGTCTAGCAGGGACACAGGAGAGATCCCAGGGGTGAATTTGCAATTTCCCATCCACGCATCCAAATTTCGCTTGAAGAGGGTCAGCGAGGGGCTATGTCTAACATGAATTGGGATTCTATTCCAGAGTGAGGGGAGCCTCTGGGAAATGAATCTGTCCCTCCAGCATGTCCTATTTATTTTTGTGCTGAGGTTTAGGTCCTGGAGCATGTAGCTCTAAGGGACTTGGATTTTTTGAGGTGGAGCATGTCCATTAATTCTGGGTTTGACATGGCTTTGTACATCAGGCATAGATCGCCTCTGAGTAGGCGGTAAGCAACTGAGTAGAGCTGGAGTTTCTTTAGTCGAGCTGCATAGGACATCTGTTTGTAGCCCATGATCCTCTTGGTGAGGTACTTTTGGGGTCTCTCCAGTTGCTGCAGGTGTCGGGTAAGGTACATCCCAAAAGGGGCATTGTATTCAATTATGGACCTGATGAGTGATGAGTAGAGGGGCACAATGACCTCTCTTGATCTAGATGCGAACCCTTTCGTGATAAGGTGGGCTATATAGAAGGTCTTTCTAACCACTTTGGCAATGTGATTATCAAAGGTGAGATTACTATCTAAGTTGGTCCCCAAATCTCTAATTACTTCTTCCGTACTTAATGGATTACCACCTATGTGGTAATTTGTGGGCACCTTGTTTTTCCCAAAGGGAATGACTATGCACTTTTTAGCATTTAGCTTGAGGCCGTGGTTCTGGCACCAAGCATCCGTCTCTGTGAGACCCTTTTGGAGGATGCTTGTGTCAGCTGGAGATTTGATTATGGCCCCCAGTTTGCAGTCATCTGCGAACTTTGTCAGCCATAATCCCCCCATGTTAGCCTAAACCTCAGAGAAGTATATACCGAACAAGAGAGGTCCCAGAACTGAGCCCTGTGGGACGCCACTTGTAACTGGTTTGGATTCGGACATGGCACCTGCGATTCTGACCATGTGGGTTCTATCTCTGAGCCAGTTTGCAATCCATCTTGTGATATAGGGGTTGATATTTAAGCTGGTAAGCTTATTTATGATGCCCGAGTGGGGTATTGTGTCGAAGGCTTTTGCGAGGTCCAGGTAGGCTGTGTGGACTACCTTGCCCTCATCTGTGGCTTTGGTAACTGTTTCAAAGACATCAACTAGGTTTAAGAGGCAAGATCTGCCCTTAACAAAGCCGAATTGGGTAGGGTCCAGTGTCTGGAGGCTCCCAATGTCTTTGTTTATGAGTTCCATGATAATACGCTCCATAGCTTTACAGACCAGACTAGACAGGCTTATGGGGCGATAGTTTCCGGGGTCCGTTGTGGCACCACCTTTGTGGAGTGGGACCACTGTAGCTGTACGCCATTCTTTGGGTACATATCCTGTAGTAAGGCTAAGTTTGAACAGTGACTTAATGTGAGGGTTCAGTTTTTCTTGGAGCTCATGTAAGACACAGCCTGGGACACCGTCCAGTCCCATAGATGCTGTGTTTTTTGCTTTGGCGAGGGCAGCTTTCACCTGTGCATCTGTGATGTCAGGGAGGTTACATTCAGTTGGGATAGGCATTTTCTCCTTTGGGGGGAAGGGGGGGAGAAGTTTGCGCTGAATCTGTCTGCCAGGATGTTGGCTATGTCTGTAGGTTCAGTATATTTTGTACCGTTATGCAACAATTCAGAGCATATCTGGGAGTTTCCACCCATGTTTCTGACATAACTAAAGAAGGCCTTGTGATTATCTTTGGTGTCTAGGGCAATTTTTCTTTTGAAACTGGCCTTTGATGATTTTATGAGGGATCGAAGTTTCTTGCTAATACTGATCAGTGATGCCTTCCCTTTTTGGGATTTTGCTCTGTCATGTAGTAGCTTCCTCCTTCTGTTGTATAGCTTATTTATGGCTGGGGTCCACCAGACCAGTCTCCTGCTTTTGGAGAAGTGAGTCTTGGTTTTATTTGGGATAGCACAATCCATGCATTCCTGCAGGTGCTCACAGAATGCATTTGTAAAGGATTATGCGGATTGGGCTGTATTATCCTCTGGCCCAGGGGCTTTGAAGGATTCCACCTCAGTCTTGAGAAGTGCAAAGTTGGCTTTGGAGAAATTCTTTACAATGATTTCCTTGGCTGGGGGTGGGGACAGGATATGGATGTCCAGGGAAATTTGTTTGTGGTCTGATCTTACCAATGAGGGGTTTACCTCTGGTGTGGAACATAGAGTCCCCATGTTGTTGATGACCAGGTCCAATATCCTGTTCCCTCTTGTGGGAGTGGTGACCAGTTGTTCCATTGCGTTAGAGTTGATAAATTCAAGGAACCATTGGGCGAGGGTGTTTGGGCTTGAGTAGTTTTCCCAGTCAATGTTTGGGTAGTTGAAGTCACCCAATAACATAGTGTTTGGAGAGACCTTCATATTCTCCAATGTTCTCAGGAATGCCAAGTGGAGTTCCTGTAATAGGGAGGGTGTTCTGTAGCAGGCTACAAACTGAAAAGCAGTTTTGCCCACTGTTAGTTGCACATGGATGGTTTCTGATGCTTCGTGCAGTGCCACTAACCTGGAGGTGTAGGTATCTTTGATGAATATACATACTCCCCCTCATTTTGTGCTTCAGTCCGAGTTTTGGGGCCGAAACGCATGGTATGAGTTATAACCTGGTAGTGCTGGGGTGTTCTCAGGAGCCTTGAACCAGGTTTCTGTTACTGCACAGACATTGATTTTCTCCATACTGAGGAGAGTCTCAAGTGCATGCATCTTGAGGTTTAGACTTCTGGCATTGAGTAGCATTACCTTTAGTTTTTTTATCTTTGGGTTGTCTATGGAGGTGGGTTTGTCCTTTGAGCCTTGCCTAAAAAAGGCACTATGGGGGGTGGCAAGAGCCTTGGCCAGTATATGAAAGCCTAAGGGTGACAGGTGCAAGCCATCCCTAGTGAAGCAACGTGGCTTGTCGAGCATGTCATCCCAGGCTGACAGACACTGGATCCCCTTTGAATGACACCAATACTTTAGCCAATTGTTAAAACTGATCATTTTGCCTTTATACTGTGGCATCATTCTTGGTGAGGGCAAGATGCTACTCAAGGTCAGGGACATACCAGCCTGGGCTACATGGTCAGAGAGCACCTCTATGTCTCTTTTCATGTAGTCCAGGGAGGTACATCTCAGGTAATTCACACCAGCATGGACAATGACGGAGTCATACTTGTACTTGCTTTGGAGTGACCTGAGTGCTTTGCATTATGTGGTGGATCCTGGCACCCGACAGGCAGCTTACAGTGACCTTCTCCTTGTTTAGTCTGGTGAGTGGGACGTCAGTGTGCCTGACAATAGAGTCGCCTATAACAAGTGTATTTGGTGTGTTGTTTGGCCTTATGGGCTGTGACTATGAGGCACACCGATTTTGTGAGATATGTGATTTGTGGGTATTGTTCAGGGGTGGCTGTTGCTTGGATATCTGCTTAGGAGGTCTTTGCTGTTTAGGCAGATTTTTATTTAGAGCCTCCGAGTATGTTTTTGTGTGTTTATGTGTTGGGTATGCAGATGCAATAGGTCTGTGTGAGACTGGATTTGTGGTGTGGGTGGCTACCTTTTCCTCCTGACTGACTGTGCCAGTCTTGGGTTGAGAGAGCTCTGCCTCCAGTTTGGCTGTGTAACTGCATCTCTCACATGTATTAGAGCTTGTTGGAAGAAGGAGAGGGTTGTCTGTGTACATAAGGCAATTATAACATTGCCTCAAAGTTCCCAGATTCACCAGCTGGACTGGAGAGTAACCTTGAAACTGACCCTTGGACATACCAGATTAGTATAGGGAACTGTTTTTTTTTTTTACTGATCAGATTAGGGAAAGGAACTGATTTTTCACTTGATCAGGAAAGACCAATCGGGAGTCTAATACTTATGAGAAGTCAAGGAGGGTGTAGTGCTTTAGTTAGTTGGTGTTTCCTTATAAGAACTGAGCAAGTGCAGGGCTTTAGAAAGAGAATAGAGTGATTACTTTGAGAGTTTGAACAGTTCTAAGGGAAAAAGTGAAGAGCAGATTTTGTGGAGCCTGGAATAGTTTAAACCTGTTTAGGCGGCGCTGCCCAACGCTGCTCAGTGCGCAAAACCGTGCAAAAAGAGAGTTGTAGGGTTTTAAGAGAGAGATCAAGGAGTTTAGAATTGACCCAAAATGGCCAGTAAAACTACATCTTCTAGGTAGTAACCACTCCTCCAGGGACAGGCAGGCTGTTCAGTGTTTACCACTCCCACTGGTGAACACAGAGACTTCCCTTTAGCCCAAGCATGCACTGGCCTTCTAGAAACTTCCAAACAGTTCAGAACAGCAAATGTGTAACTGAACTTCTTAACTTTCAGAAAGTGGGAAAAAAGCAAGATTTTTTTTTTTCTTTTGTTGTAGTTTAAAGGTAGCAAAGACACACAAGCAGCAAAATAATCACAACAGTGCAATAAATGACCCCACACTTGAGTGCTAGGCCAAAATCAGGTAAAATGCAGTTTTTAGAGAAAAAAACTATTTTAAATTAAGTGCAACACAGGACATGCAGAAAACAGGCTCTAGATGTGTTCCAAGTACTGTTACTGTTACAGATATAAACTTTAGCAAGCCGGAAAATGCCAAAAAGTAGGCGGCAAAGCAGTAAAACTTAACAAAAAATCAGAAGAAAATACTTAAAAATCACAAAAGTGGCTCCTTTTCGTCTCTCAACATTTTATCCTCTTGGTAGGTGCTTCAGCAACAACTAGCAAGCCTGAAAAGATGCCAAAACCACGAGGCAGTCTGGTTTTAAGAGAGAGAGAGATCAAGGAGTTTAGAATTGACCCAAAATGGCCAATAAAACTACAGCTTCTAGGTAGTAACCACTCCTCCAGGGACAGGAAGGCTGCTCAGTGTTTACCACTCCCACTGGTGAACACAGAGACTTCCCTTTAGCCCAAGCAAGCACTGGCCTTCTAGAAACTTCCAAACAGTTCAGAACAGCAAATCTGTAACTGAACTTTCTTAACTTTCAGAAAGTGGGAAAAAAGCAAGATTTTTTTTTCTTTTTGTTGTAGTTTAAAGGTAGCAAAGATACACAAGCAGCAAAATAATCACAACAGTGCAATAAATGACCCCACACTTGAGTGCTAGGCCAAAATCAGGTAAAATGCAGTTTTTAGAGAAAATAAACGATTTTAAATTAAGTGCAACACATGAAATGCAATAAACAGGCTCTAGATGTGTTCCAAGTACTGTTACTGATACAGATATAAACTTTAGCAAGCCGGAAAATGCCAAAAAGTAGGCGGCAAAGCAGTAAAACTTAACAAAAAATCAGAAGAAAATACTTAAAATCACAAAAGTGGCTCCTTTTCTTCTCTCAGCATTTTCTCCTCTTGGTAGGTGCTTCAGCAACAACTAGCAAGCCTGAAAAGATGCCAAAACCATGAGGCAGCCTGGTTTTAAGAGAGAGAGATCAAGGAGTTTAGAATTGACCCAAAATGGCCAATAAAACTACAGCTTCTAGGTAGTAACCACTCCTCCAGGGACAGGCAGGCTGTTCAGTGTTTACCACTCCCACTGGTGAACACAGAGACTTCCCTTTAGCCCAAGCAAGCACTGGCCTTCTAGAAACTTCCAAACAGTTCAAAACAGCAAATCTGTAACTGAACTTTCTTACCTTTCAGAAAGTGGGAAAAAAGCAAGAATTTTTTTTTTTTTTTTTTGTAGTTTAAAGCTAGCAGAGATACACAAGCAGCAAAATAATCACAACAGTGCAATAAATGACCCCACACTTGAATGCTAGGCCAAAATCAGGTAAAATGCAGTTTTTAGAGAAAAAAACGATTTTAAATTAAGTGCAACACAGGAAATGCAGTAAACAGGCTCTAGATGTGTTCCAAGTATTGTTACTGTTACAGATATAAACTTTAGCAAGCCAGAAAATGTCAAAAAGTAGGCGGCAAAGCAGTAAAACTTAACAAAAAATCAGAAGAAAATACTTAAAATCACAAAAGTGGCTCCTTTTCTTCTCTCAGCGTTTTCTCCTCTTGGTAGGTGCTTCAGCAACAACTAGCAAGCCTGAAAATATGCCAAAACCACGAGGCAGCCTGGTTTTAAGAGAGAGAGGTCAAGGAGTTTTTAATTGACCCAAAATGGCCAATAAAACTACAGCTTCTAGGTAGTAACCACTCCTCCAGGGACAGGCAGGCTGTTCAGTGTTTACCACTCCCACTGGTGAACACAGAGACTTCCCTTTAGCCCTAGCAAGCACTGGCCTTCTAGAAACTTCCAAACAGTTCAGAACAGTAAATGTGTAACTGAACTTTCTTAACTTTCAGAAAGTGGGAAAAAAGCAAGATTTTTTTTTGTTTTTTTTTCTTTTTGTTGTAATTTAAAGGTAGCAGAGATACACAAGCAGCAAAATAATCATAACAGTGCAATAAATGACCCCACACTTGAGTGCTAGGCCAAAATCAGGTAAAATGCAGTTTTTAGAGAAAAAAACTATTTTAAATTAAGTGCAACACAGGAAATGCAGTAAACAGGCTCTAGATGTGTTCCAAGTACTGTTACTGTTAAAGATATAAACTTTAGCAAGCCGGAAAATGCCAAAAAGTAGGTGGCAAAGCAGTAAAACTTAAGAAAAAAATCAGAAGAAAATAGTTAAAATCACAAAAGTGGCTCCTTTTCTTCTCTCAGCATTTTCTCCTCTTGGTAGGTGCTTCAGCAACAACTAGCAAGCCTGAAAAGACACCAAAACCATGAGGCAGCCTGGTTTTAAGAGAGAGAGGTCAAGGAGTTTTTAATTGACCCAAAATGGCCAATAAAACTACAGCTTCTAGGTAGTAACCACTCCTCCAGGGACAGGCAGTCTGTTCAGTGTTTACCACTCCCACTGGTGAACACAGAGACGTCCCTTTAGCCCAAGCAAGCATTGGCCTTCTAGAAACTTTCAAACAGTTCAGAACAGCAAATCTGTACCTGAACTTTCTTAACTTTCAGAAAGTGGGAAAAAGCAAGATTTTTTTTTTCTTTTTGTTGTAGTTTAAAGGTAGCTGAGATACACAAGCAGCAAAATAATCATAACAGTGCAATAAATGACCCCACACTTGAGTGCTAGGCCAAAATCAGGTAAAATGCAGTTTTTAGAGAAAAAATGATTTTAAATTAAGTGCAACACAGGAAATGCAGTAAACAGGCTCTAGATGTGTTCCAAGTACTGTTACTGTTACAGATATAAACTTTAGAAAGCCAGAAAATGCCAAAAAGTAGGCGGCAAAGCAGTAAAACTTAACAAAAAATCAGAAGAAAATACTTAAAATCACAAAAGTGGCTCCTTTTCTTCTCTCAGCATTTTCTCCTCTTGGTAGGTGCTTCAGCAACAACTAGCAAGCCTGAAAAGATGCCAAAACCACAAGGCAGCCTGGTTTTAAGAGAGAGAGATCAAGGAGTTTAGAATTGACCCAAAATGGCCAATAAAACTACAGCTTCTAGGTAGTAACCACTCCTCCAGGGACAGGCAGGCTGTTCAGTGTTTACCACTCCCATTGGTGAGCATAGAGACTTCCCTTTAGCCCAAGCAAGCACTGACCTTATAGAAACTTCCAAACAGTTCAGAACAGCAAATCTGTAACTGAACTTTCTTAACTTTCAGAAAGTGGGAAAAAAGCAAGATTTTTTTGTTTTTTTTCTTTTTGTTGTAGTTTAAAGGTAGCAAAGATACACAAGCAGCAAAATAATCACAACAGTGCAATAAATGAACCCACACTTGAGTGCTAGGCCAAAATCAGGTAAAATGCAGTTTTTAGAGACAAAAACTATTTTAAATTAAGTGCAACACAGGAAATGCAGTAAACAGGCTCTAGATGTGTTCCAAGTATGGTTACTGTTACAGATATAAACTTTAGCAAGCTGGAAAATGCCAAAAAGTAGGTGGCAAAGCAGTAAAACTTAACAAAAAAATCAGAAGAAAATAGTTAAAATCACAAAAGTGGCTCCTTTTCTTCTCTCAGTGTTTTCTCCTCTTGGTAGGTGCTCCAGCAACAACTAGCAAGCCTGAAAAGACACCAAAACCACGAGGCAGCCTGGTTTTAAGAGAGAGAGATCAAGGAGTTTTTAATTGACCCAAAATGGCCAATAAAACTACAGCTTCTAGGTAGTAACCACTCCTCCAGGGACAGGCAGGCTGTTCAGTGTTTACCACTCCCACTGGTGAACACAGAGACTTCCCTTTAGCCCAAGCAAGCACTTGCCTTCTAGAAACTTCCAAACAGTTCAGAACAGCAAATCTGTAACTGAACTTTCTTAACTTTCAGAAAGTGGGAAAAAAGCAAGATTTTTTTTTTCTTTTTGTTGTAATTTAAAGGTAGCAGAGATACACAAACAGCAAAGTAATCACAACAGTGCAATAAATGACCCCACACTTGAGTGCTATGCCAAAATCAGGCAAAATGCAGTTGTTAGAGAAAAAAATGATTTTTAATTAAGTGCAACACAGGAAATGCAGTAAACTAGCAAGCCTGAAAAAAAAGTAATGCTGTAAAGTAATGCTGTACTTAATGGTTGTTAAATTTCTACTGCCTGTATTTGTGACCTGAATGCATTATACTGGCTTTTAAAGGTATTTTTTTAGTAGTTCCCTGAAAGATTGACTGACTTTTGTGTCCTTTTTATTAGTTTTAGCAGTCACAAGTCTTGTACTGACTTAAGGGTTTAAAGCTTGTTCTAATGATTGTTTGTTAGCTTAATAGCTTTTTGTGCTGCAAGAGCTCTACATCTGTTTTTCTAAAATCATTCTAACAGTTTTACTGCTGGTATTGTGGTTGCTAGTCTTCTACTGTGTTGGGAGCTCATTTGGAGCTGTTTCTAATGGTCATTAGCTATTTCACAATCATTTTTGTGCTATAGCAGCTATATATATGTCATTTCAAAGCCATTTCTTGTAGTACTGTTGCCAGTACAATGTTCGCTGGTCCTGTACAGTGTTGTGACCATGTATGAAGCTGTTTCCAATGGTTGTTGGCTATTTTTGGTGTCATTTCTATCCTACAAGAGTTTTGTATTAGATTTTGGAACCATTCTAGAAGTGGTTGCCAATGGATTTGGTGCCTCTTTGATTGCTTTTTTTCCTGAATGCAGCAGTCACTACTTAGGTAATGAACTAGTAGTTATCTACCACCATTTTCTTGTGTTTCTGAGTGCAAATGCTTACAATAATTAGTTGAAAAGGGTTGAAACAGACAATCACTAGCTAGTTTCATTTAGAAATATGTTTAAATCTGGCTTTGGGATCTATAATTTATGTATTTTTCTGTTATTAACTCCTGTATTTATAAAGCTTTAAGAAACAAGTCTCAAACTGCATAGTTTATTTATTAGCTAGCTACTGTACTACATACTTGTTTGAACCAGTGTAGGGAGAAAGATGATATTAAAACTAAAAAATAGTGTAATTATGTACAGCAGTAATTTTATCCGTAGTTGCTAATGCATTGCTTATATGGTTTCTCATTGTACTCTTTTACTCTTTCATTTACTCTCTAACTTTAAATCTGAATCTTCTTGGGGTCCCCCTCCTCATTCTGAAGGTGCAGCTATCATTGAAGAACTGTTATCCATGAAAGGGGTATCTGTTGGAAGCAGTTTCACAAGCAATTAAGTGGATAGAAACTGATGTATGTGCTTCTAATCAAAGTACTGTTTCTCAATAACCATGCAAGTTAATCTTTTAAAGCTTTGTACAGGGAGCACTCTTTCAAAGGGCAACAGCTGCTAGCCTATACTTTTCATCTAAATAGTGCCCCTCCAAGTAAAATTACCCTTCTTATTTTCTCCTTTAAATTCCACGTTCTCACTTATTAGTTACTAGGTACATAGTTTCTTCAAAGTGAATTAATCCCTCTTCTGGTAACTTTAATGGTAAGCCAATAATATCAGTTAATTCTAGAAGGGTAACCTAAGTCTTTTCATACATTAAGTACCTTATGAATGCTAACTAACCAGACTGTGGTGCAGTTATTTAACTTGATTAAAATTTAAGAAACTACAAAACAACTTACCTTGTCACAATATTCATAGATTGTTTCTTTATTCAACATCACACACTAAGACCTGGTTCTACCCACTCTGTTTCCCCTTGCTTCACTCAGGTTTACTCCACTCCATTTCCCACCCACCCCACTACACCTATATTTATCTCTAACTAGCCACTCCCCCTTTTCTCCAATAGCTAATCACAATATACACTGTTCTCAACACCACCCACTACTTTATTATTGAATCAGTGCACCCCATAACCAATCATTATATCCAATAAGCCCCACAAAAGCCACCCATGCAGTCTAACTTTCAACACCTCAATATAACTAGCACATAATATCCATTATTACTTAAACTACCAATTCCTCAGAAATCCTCTATATTACTTTCAATCCCTAATTCACACTGCTCACCTTAAACTGACAAAACTAATATGCTACATTTTTAACTCTCAACTCTCTTAATCCTAACATTAGCTGTTCATCTGACATCCTACCATAATGAACCTAACATTTCATGGCCACTCCATACTTTCACTTTACCCTACCCATCACAACAAAAACCCACCTCTCTCACAATACCATCAGCTATCTATAGTACTAAAAACATTAATCTAGTCAGATTTATTGTTTTCCCTCATCAATCATATTCTCACATCTCTTTGAAAATATGATACATCTAGATAAAAATACCTAAAGATGATGGTTCATGTAACATCACAACTAATTCTCAGTGGAGACATACAATCTAACCCTGGCCCCAAAACTCACCCAGCCCAGCTTAACCTCCAACCCACCACCCAGCACCAAACTCCCCTAAACCTCACCAGGAAAGGCACAGACTTACTAATTCTAAACATAAACTTTAGAAGTATAGTTAACAAGATACAAGAAGTTCATGCCAACCTTCCACTATACTCACCTGACATCACCTTGATTACTGAAACTTGGCTAAAGCCTGAAGCCAGTAGCAATGAAATAATACCTCATGGATATAACATATATAGGCAAGATAGAAAGGGCAAAAGATGTGGGGGCATAGCTGTACTATTTACAAACAATCTCACCCTTGAAACTATAGACATAGTCACCCCAGATTTTAAAAATTCTGAAATAATGTTTGCTAAACTATTACCTAACTCCAAAAAACACTTAAATATCGTAGGTGCTTATATTCCATCCAGAAATAATCTTCCTATCCAAGAATATATCTTGCCCATGACATCTAAATCCCTCCCTCAGGAAACAATTGTAATGGGGGACTTTAACATTCACTGGTACTCCTGTAACTCACTCAACCCCACAAATCATATTAAGCTCCATGGCATCTCCCAAATAATCCAAAATTCCACTAGTGTGGACAAAACATCAAAAAAGAGTCAATCCTTGACCAGATCTTTACAAACTGACTCACTTTCTCGCTACTTTCTGTCTGTCTCACAGATAACCTTAGTAATCACTTTCCTACCTTTGTACTCCTGCACCAACTTAATCCAGTGAAACTCACCATTTTCCACCAATTCAGAAGCAAAAAAAACTTTAATCCCTAAGAAATTGTTTCCAAACTCAGACACTGCAAATGGGCACCTCGTACATATCTCTCTTTAGATGCTGCAGTTGAGTATTTTAATTCCACCTTCCTTAACATCTTAAATAAATTTGCTCCCCCAGAACAATTAGGATTAAATCCAACTATACCTCCTGGTTAACTAAAGAGACAAGAGCTTTACTAAGAACAAGAGACAAGGCCTGAGAAAAATTGCTTAATAATAAAAGTATATCTAATCAACAAAAATATCTGGAACTAAGAAATAAAACTAAAAAACATGTCAGACAGGACAGGAAAGATCACTATAGCCACATCTAATTACAGCATCAGAAAAAAACACAAAAGTTCTGGTTAACTATTAAAAAATCCTACAACCAGGACAAGTCAGTACCCCATCCCCAACACTAACCAACACTACAGATAACATAGCTACACAATTTAATACAATTTTCACAGAATCTATACTTACCTCACAAACAGCAACTGCCCTTCACCTCCTCCTACTTACTCACCACCAATACATAAGCCCAATAACTTTTCTTTCCAACCTGTCTCTACTGCTACTATAAGAAATACCTTTAAAAAGCTCAAGCCATCTTCCCTGGCAGCTGATAATCTACCCACAGAGTATCTTAAAATTGCTGCTGAAGCCATCTCATTCCAGTTTCATTACTCATAAATTGCTCCATCTCTAAACAGCCAGTTCCAGCAATCTGGAAAGCAGCAAACATCATCCCATTACACAAAGGCAGAAACTCAACAGAGCTATCCAACTACCAACCTATTGCTATTCTAGCTCCCTATCTAAAATTCATGAAAAATGCATTCATGCATAAATATCTCTCATCCAATAATCTTCGGTCTAACACTCACCATGGATTCTGCCCTAACCACAGTACAACCACTGCCCTGATGAGTTTCACTAACTCCATTAACCATATTTGAAATGAAGGAAACCATGTCTCTACTATCTTTCTGGAGCTCTCCAAAGCAGTCTGCAAAGTCTCACATAAACTTTTAAATGTACTATCAGAACTCAAACTTAGCTATTCTGTGCTTGCTTGGTTACAGCACTATCTAACTGGGCACCAACAAGCAGTAAAATGGCTTACTAACCTCTCTCCTCTGCTGGCTGTTACCTTGGGATTTCCACAGGGATCTGTCTTTGGCCCTCCTCTCTTTACTTTATTTACTACCAATCTCCACACTGCCACCCTCCACTCCACTTTAACTCAGTATGCCAGTGATTCAGCCTTAATATGTGCTGCCCCAACATTCCACCAACTCCAACATATAACACATCAGTCCTTCTCCACAGCTGAATCTTGGCTAACCAATGCACAACTAATACTCAATCCCAACAAAACAAAATTCATCCTGTTTTATCCAACAAGAGCCCCAGACCCCCTCCCTCTATTCAAATTATCCTCGTCAGACAATACCATCATTACTCTAGTATCCCACACCAAACTCCTTGGAGTTACAATAGATTGTAACATTAAATTTGATATACACATAGCTCAAAACAATAAAAAATGTACACAAAATACTTGGTAGCCTTTATAGGAGGAAACATTTCCTTACTAGTAACACAAAGGCCACCATTGCCAGAACTCACCTTATCTCAACCCTCCTATATGCATCTTCCATTCTTACTAACCTAAGGAAATCTCATATAAATAAACTAGATAGTTGCTATAATAAAATTGCAAAGTTTGCTACCAAATCTAGTTACAGATCCCATCATTGCCTTGCCCTTAAAGAACTCTCCTGGTAGAATTTCCCAATCTACTGGCTTACAACCAACTTTCCATGGTCCACCAAATACTTAACCTCCCTGAAAAAACTCCAGCTCTTCAAAACCTGTTTATTCATTACTCAAATAACCAGACACTTTACTCCAGTAACAAAGCACTAATAAACATTAATAAAAGTAAAAATGCTGCTGGCGGTTTCTGTACACTAACAGCATAGCCAAAATCTGGAACTCCCTAACTTGGAACATAAGATCCACCAATAACACAACAAACTTTAAAAAAATAATGAAAACTCACCTATCATCCACATGTATCTGCTCATGTACTGACTCTGGTTAGCAAATTAGCATATACAGAACTTCTAATTAACTCTATAATCTCTCCACTTTCTCCATCTAAATGTTTTAATCTTATTACAGTAAATATGATTCTCAACATGCTCATATTTAATGCTACTGTAAGTGTAAAATGCACTATGTTTTTTATTCCCTGCACGTGAACAATTTTTGTATACACCAGTACATGTAGCTCTGCTATATATGTACTTTATTTCTGGGGGGGTTTTGTATAAATCTGTATTTATGTACTACTTACCCATTTTTTTTTGTATTATGTGGAGCTTTTTTTCCTTGGGCCTTCACTGAAAATGAACTATTTGTCAGTCGGACTTTCACAGTCAACAAATTTAAGATAAATAAATAAATATTTTACTACATACACCTATAGGTTAAAGTTTCTTATGTAAGAAAAAAGTCAATAGAAGAAAGAAAGAGATGGTTGTAAGAACTATGGGAATGTTAAGATTTTATTGTGGTATGTAATGAAATACAGACAATATAATGAAAGGAATTGTTATGTCTGTCAAGTGGAGGAGACAATGAGGGTATATTTTAGAATGTCCTGGAACAAGTGAGTTTAGGAGAAAAGATAAGAAAATATGGAGTAATAAAAATATTGAAATAGTAACAAAGGAAGTGTTTTTTTATGGTGAATACAGTCTAAAACAATGTTAACAGATAGCAAAACTGGATAGAAATGATTTGACTGTATATGTTTTTGTGGAAAACAAGATACACTGAGTCTTTATAAAATAAGGAGAGGAAGGTTAATGACAGTAGCAAAGCAAAATGTTTTGGCTGTGGATGAAAGAGTGAAGGAAGTTAAAAAGAAAAAATAAGTGATAAAATGTCTAAAAGTTTGTGTACATGTAAGTAATTAAGAATAATATTGTAAATATGTACATAATTGTTTTGTTTTATGAATTAAAGAAAAACTATGGTTGCTGATAAATGCTGTGAGGGTCTATATTATATCACTGAATGCTTAAAAAAGAGAACGATGAATAATCAACCCCATGTAAGCAAAAGCTTGCAATCTCGAAAGCTCAGAACAGCGATTTTTTTTCAAGGGGAAAAAATCACTGTTCCAAAAAAAAAAAAGAAAAAGAATTGAAAGAATACATAAAGTGGGGGGCTTCGCCCCCCCACCCCCCTACCTAAATATACCAACTCTAAGATCGCACTACAGTGCTGAAAACGGCAAAGTAATGGAAGCGGCCAAGCAAGTTCTTTCCCTGGGAAAGAATTCGCTTAAAAGCCGCTTTGCTATTTTGCCTTTTCGTTGTTTTAAGTTCAAGCAAGATGCATGCGTCTTTGGTCATCTAATAGTAACCCTACTGTGAGATCTTTACATCCTGGTGACCCATTACCCCCACCTACATTGGCAGATGAGACCTCAGTTTAACATCTTCATCTAAAGGATGACAAACATAGGTACATAGTACCCTTCTTATGCTGCACTGAGATGTCAGAAATGGAAAACCAACCCAGGCACCAGATGTGGAGCACTGTCAATTAGGTCCTTAATTCTACATTTGGCACCAACTTGCCTAGCATAGATGAAGAAAAGTGTGTGCTGTTAATATGGTGTAGAATGAATAGGACAGCCATGTTGTCAATTTTTTCATATCCCCAACAGGAGACCAACAGCAAATCCTAACAGGTCAAGTGCTGACATGAAATTCAGTCTGATACATATGAGCCTTCTGCACAGATTTTGACTTGTTGATAGTTTATTCCCTTCCTCTAATTGCTTAAATAGATGATCAATGTCTTGCTTTACATCATGTAAATAAAAAAAAAATCATTACCACAAACCTTTGTTCACTCAAGTAACAGACGTCATTACCACAAACCTTTGTTCACTCAAGTTGCTTAAGTACATATGGCAAAGATGTCTTAATACTATCAACCATCAAAATCCAAACTATCATTAACATATATCAATGCATCATCTACGCATATGTGCAGAAGTTAGCCTTATACAGTTGTATCTTCATTTCCTCACTACTTTTATAACTGACCCAGGGTTCCCAGACCAAAGACTGCTTGCTTTGTTTTTACCTAATCAGTATCAATGCCCATCTTTAGTACAAGGCAGTAATGGTATAGTGCACCTTTCTCCTGTTGTATTAGAAACATGATCTTGCTGAAAGAAATATAACCCTGGATTGCCCCCTCAAACCTTTATGGAATGGGAAAACATATAGTGGTCATTACTTAGCTGGGCTACAATGGTTCACACAGATCACCTGTATACTACTATCCTTAGAACCTATAAGAAAACTTTTGCTTTCAGGTAAACTGCCTCTATCTATTGGGAATTTCCATCATTTTTCAATTGAAATAATTAACTTTTAGGTTGTATTGTAACATAGCTACCGCACTTGTCAGAGTGACAGTAGGAGATTTGGGTAGAAAAAAGTTCAACGTCCTTCCACACAGATGACTACTTGATATCAGACAGGTCCCCATGCAGAGTTCATAGAATCCTGAGACCAACCATATCCCTTTGATAGGATCTGGACATCTAAGCTAATCTACAAAAACACCTCCCCCCATTAATTCAATCACTGACTGAGCATGGGTAGAGTTTTCATTTTCAGTTGCCTGCCAAAAGGATCAAGTGGCTGCAAAGAAAGGACTACTGCCTCAGAGACGACATAAGGCTTGCCATGGTTTGACTGTGACTGGATCCCTTGCTTACATCCACAAGAATCCTGATTGTGAAAGCTTTAAGTTATAGTGAAATCTAAAAGCTGACAATATACATGACAAGATCATAATTTCCAGGCCCATAAGAAAAAAATCCAGTGGCTCTTTCCACAACATCCAGTTGTTTTCTAAACCCAGAATCTCTGGTGTCACAACTGACAAGAGATAAGGCTGTATGCACAGCCATATTCATTTTGCACTGAAGGATTTTGAAGCCTTTTGAAATACTTTATTAATAGCATCTTGAAAATATCAGTAGTCATGTAAACTCAACAAAACTTTCAGATTCATCTGCAGAATTGAAATTTCTGGCACACCCAATATAAATAATCTACCCAACTAAACACATTGAGGATTTATTCTTACTTCTTCAGATGGGAAGTCATGATAGTTTAAATTTTACTTGCAGACTATGGACTACTTTGATAAGTCTATCCCAGTCATCCATATCATCCAGATTAATGCCTTGAAAAATTTAGGATGAGATCTTCCTCGAGATACTCAAGACACAAGACACACCAGTACTAATCCAGTCTGGCACTAATTAAAATGGCATCCTTCTACATTTTGTTGTGCTAGGTCTAAACTGCATTTTCTAAATGCACAAAGCTCTTTTATGGATATAGGTTTGTGCATATTTATTTTTTTTAAACAGTTTTATTGATTTTGATTATAATGAAAACAATCACATAGACATATATAAGATAATTTACATTATAGATTTACAAACTGATAACATATATTTAAAGCATTTAAATATGAATATACGAATAACAAAGCAAACAAACTAAATTATGTACATAGACATCCAGTATTTATACATTAACATACACTATAACCTTCCTTTTGTAACTTGTTCTCATGAATGACAAAGAAAGTCAATTACCTTTATGCAAAATTATAATTTTTTCCAACATATTTTGTAAGTTAACCCATAAATGATATTCATATGTCTTTCTAGAAGTTCTATAGGTTATGGTTCTTATCTAGAAATGACTAACTTCTTTTAATAAATTAGTAAACTCAGAGAATGTAGGAGGATGTTTTGAAATCCAATTTTTTGTTATGATCTTTCTAGCCACTGCCAATATAGTCCATAGTAATGAGTATTTGGTTTTCCTAACACATTGTGGAACAGGTGTATTAAATATGATTTATGATTTATTCACTATGACGTTGTCTGAAAAAAGTGCTTGTAAAAAGTCATTTACTTTATTCCAAAATATATTTAAGGATGGACAGTCAAAAAACATATGTGCCTAGTTAATATCTACATTAGAGTTGCATCTATTACAGATGTTCTGTTTTTTATTAATTTTGTCCATTATTTGTGGTCTATAAAAGGATCTATTCATGAATCTCCATGTGTAAATCTTCCATTTCAGAGAAAATGATGTTCTCCCAGCTGATTGTAGCATATTAACCTTATCTTACTCACATAATGAATTATGAGTAATTAAACTATAATCACTCCAGTGGTTATGTGTGCAAGAAAATGTTTCTTCTCTTAAAAGTCTATAAATAAAGGAGAGACTACCTGAATATGTATGCTGGTGTAATAATGTTGATTGAAGAAATTGTAATAATATCCCGGTGTCATGTTTGCTAGTTGATGAAGCTAGTTTCAGCTTATTATCAAGATATAGTATAAGTGTTTGTATATCTAACCATGAGGAATTATTAAGTTTATATTCCTGTATAATATGATCCATTGAACTAGTCTTGTATTCATAAGTTAACTGGAACCAGTATTTGAGTTAATTGTTTTTCAGTTGAGAAATGTTGTTAATATCTGAGGTAACAAAAGTCTCTTGAGTATATGCTATAGGAAATAACAAAAAAAGTAGTCTTATATATTTAACATGTTTATATATAACGTTTCTAAAGTTAATTATAATATTATGTATGTAACTGGGCAGTATGATTAGGATTAGTATGTGTGATAAAATATTCTTTTAAGATACATATAAAAGGTGTGTTTATGAATTCTAGTTGATATGATGTTGGTCTCATTATAAGTTCCATGGCTGATACTTCCCATAAAGATTTCCATTTAGCTAAATAGGTTATATCTAAGAGCTGAGAAACTGATCTGATTATAGCGGAAATGAAATAGAAATTTAGATCTGGGAAAGCTATTCCACCATTCTTCCAGCTGTAAGTATGTTGATTAATAGTAATTCTAGTTTTTTTTTGTGACCAAAAAAATCTTAGTATTAAAGTGTTTAGTTTATTTATAAACCTTTTTGAGGGTAGAATTTGGATGGATTGTATTATGTATAAGATTTTAGGAAGAATTATCATTTTTATAATGGTTAGTCTTTCTTCAGTAGTAAATATTGTATTCCATTTTGAAAACAATTCTTGGATATTTTGTAAACATTTATTATAGTTTAATTGAATTATTTATTTAATGTCTTTGGCAAGAATGATTCCAAGATATGTGATTTGATCTGTGTTAGCAATGTGATATGTATTATTTCCTATCATCCTTTTTTTATTTTTTTTATTATTAGGATATATGGGTAGAACTTTTGTTTTATTGTCATCGAATGATAGACTAGACATCATTTGAAATGTTTTAATTGATTCATATAATGACATGAATGAGGAGTCATTTCCCTTTGTGGTGATAAGAACATCATCCGCAAACAGCTGGATTTTGGCTATATTATCTTTATCCATTTCCAAACCCTCTATTTCTTTGTTTCTTATTTCATTTGCCGAGGGTTTCATAATCAAAGTAAATAGTAGAGGAGAGAGAGGACATCCTTGTTTGGTACCTTTTGTAATAGATATTTTATTGGAAATATATGACCCTATTTTGATATATGCATAGGTTTCTTCATATAAATATTTTAGAAGATAAATAAAATTATGTGAAAAATGTAAGCATTCCAAAAAAGTAAATAGATAGATCCAGTTAATCGAATGAATGGCCGCATTAATATCAAGACTAATTAATGATAAATTCCTTTTCTTCTTTTGGGAGAAGTCTATAATAGCTAGGGTTCATTTTATATTATCAAAAGTACTTCTGTTAGTTATAAATCCTGTCTGGTCTTCGTCTATTAAGTGGGGTAAGAATTTCTTCAATCTGTCTGAGACTATATTCATAAACATCTTATAATCAATATTCAGTAAAGATATTGGACTGTATGAAGAACAGAATTTTGGGTCTTTATTTGATTTTAAAAGAGGGGATATAAATGTATATTTCCAGGATGGGAGTGTAATATTATCACTTTGGGACAAATTATATACTTTGTGTAGTAAGGAAATAGCCATTTTGGGCATTATCTTATATATTTCAGGAATAATTCCATCGTTACCTGGAGCTGTGTTTAGTTTAAGCTTACTTACTTGACTTTGTATATCTGATAAAGTAATTTGTTTATCAATAACTTCAATTTGTTGTTTGTTTAGTTTATTATATATATTCTTGTTAATATAATCTCTTATGTTATCTTGTGTTTGAATTCGTTGTGTGGATTGATTAATTTCATCAAAGTGACATCTAAACTCTTCTAATATATCTTGCATATTTTGTACTTCTCTTTTCTTTTTTGCAGAATGTATTTCTTTAATATAATTATATTTATTTAATCTTTTGGTATTATTCTTAAGGTTTGATAGATGTTTAGGATTTACAGAATAAGCAAGAAACCTATATTTTTCTAGTGCTATCTTTGTTTTATGATGTAGGATAGCTCTATATTCCTCATTTAGTTTGTATATCTCATCCCTTATATTTTTTGAAGACAAGTTGTCTTTATTATTTGTGTATAATGAGTCCGGTTTATCCTGTATTATTCTTATATGTTTATCCCATATGTTCATCTTATTATGAAACCATTTGTTTATTTGCCCATACAAATATGCTTTTAGGGCATCCCAAATAAATATATCATGTGTGTCTGATGCTGAATTTATATTAATGAAGTTTTGTGTCTCTTCTGTTATGAATAACTGAAAATCCTTAAGTTGTGTGAGATATGCTGGAATCCTTTTAATTTGGACACTATGGGTGTTATTAATATTAAGTTCAAATATGATAGTATTATGGTCCGAGATTGGGCAGGATATAATTTTGCTATTGGTCAGGTTATTCCTTATCTGTGTGGAAAGAAATATTCTATCAATTCTAGAATATATTTTGTATCTATTAGAATAGAATGTGTATTGTAATGAGTTATGATCCACAAAATTATGTATGTCTTTGAGTAGGTATAAGTCTATGAAATTTATAAGTTGTTTAGCTTGTGCTGTAATTTTTCTTTTTCCTGAAGTAGTTGTATCTTTAGGGTCTAAGATACAATTGTAGTCACCTGCCATAATGATATGTCTCTCAGATGGTGAAACTATTTGATTCAATATGTGTCTAATAGTATTAGTACCAATACCAGGTAACCAATAGTTGTTTATTAATATATATAGTTTCTTACCCATCTCAATTATAGCCAAGCAAAGCAAACCTTTATTGTCTTGGTATGTTTTGATTATTCTGGATAATGGTAAAGTTTTGTTCCACAATATTGCTACACCTCTTTTTTTTCGTAGATTCTAAGCTTACTATATTTGTGTATTTATTTGTATCTGGAAATTTAATAATATCTTTTGTTAAATGGGTTTCTTGTAAGAATACTATATTAGGTTTATGAAAAGCTAGATATTTAAACAAATTACTTCTTTTATACGGATTGTTCAAACCATTTATGTTAAGTGACATACCTTTCAACATAGTCATATTATGTAATTGTACCTGAAAGATGTGTTAGTAACATATCAATATCATATGTATAATGTGAAAATTTCCACAAAAAAGTCAATTTGTTCCTAGTAAAAATATTAAATATCATGTCTTTAGGAAAAAAATGTATTCCTTGATCTTTATTCTCTAGATTTTCTGTAAATAAGCTACTCTGGATGTCAAAAAACTCTTTTTAAAAAAAAATTACTACATACACTAGATAAAAACAAACACCCCAATGCTCCCCACCTGGAGATATAACCTGCTAATCCCAATGACATCTGTCACTGAGATCAACCCCTAAACTGTAACAACAGAGTACAAACTCCACTAATAACATACTTTATATACTTTAAGTTAGAAACATTAAGATAACCAAATTCTAATGAAATCATTAATTATCTTAATATAGTGTTATCTGGAAGGTTTATACATTCATAGATATCATATCTAATAAGAAACCTATGTAACTTAACAGATTCAAGATATGATTTACATTCCAAAATAAGGCAAATGTCTAACAGATTATTTAAAAGGACTAAGTAATTTAGCCCACTGCCTTACTATTAACATAGATAACAGAGGTTGTGATTATAAACAACATTTCTATTAGATTATCAGATATAATACGTTATCCAGGACACAATGTTATTGCTCAAGCCATGGTTTGTTTAAATGTAATTCTATTTTGTAGTAACATGTTTGTAACTATCGTTATATATCTTCCCTTTATTTAACTTATATACATGAACATGAGAGGGAAGACAGAGAGAAGAGAGAGAGAGAGAGAGAGAGGAAAAAAAGTAAAACAAGGCTAACATGTAGTTAGGATCATGTGTAAATAGTTATATTTAGAATGACTATTTAGTAGGCGGCGGTGTAATTATAAACAGTATGTAATTTAAATAAATATTGTATCACCCCCAAATGGGATATATTCACTATAAACATGTGTATATACAACCACTTTCACTAGTGGCAGAATAAGATATCTATTTGCAAAGTTCTTTTTAGTATACCACTTTTGTTATTCAATTCTTTGCTATGCAAACAAACATTCTGAAATGATATGCATAACCTTACTTATGACACTTCAATATAAAGATTGCAGAAATTTGTGAAGATATTAACTTTGAGTATGGCAATCATAATCATAGTATGCAGTGATACTTCAAAGAAAGATGACGGAGAGAAAAAAAAATAAATAAATATTTTATACATATACATATATACATACACACATATATATATATATCTATATATATATATATATATACATATGCACACATACATACAAATATATATATATATATATATATATATATATATATATATATATATATATATATATATATATACACACACACACACACACACACACACACACACACACATACATACATACATACAAAAATGAATGTTACCATCAGTATTTATACTTGTAGGGTCTAAAAATAAAGCACATAGATATTTACATTTTAATACTCACACAGTTCTCTCATAACCATCTCCTCTCTCACCTCTTTTTCTTTCTACATTTTCTTCCTTTATCTGTTCTGTAATCCTTTCTTCAAGTCACAAAAGATGAAGATATTATGTTACTGTAATATGTTGTCACTGACCATATAAATGATCACTTTAAGTAAATAACAGTTGATTTAAAACAAAAAAAGACTGTTAAACCAAGTTACAGTCAAAATACAGTTCTGCACTTCCTGGAAATGTACGTCACATGGTGATGACATCATCCATCTGCTTCACATCGTCGAGGGAGTTCAGAGAGAGAAGAGATTATTCTGCAAACTGTAGAAAGTTTTCCAAATGAATAATTAGATTGTGAGAGAACTGCACGAGGTAAGGAGAATGTTCAAAGTTGTCTCCCTTATTTTTCGGCGGGAAACAGCCGAGTTTCAGTAAAAAAAATGTTTTATACATGTGAATCAGCATATATCTGTTTCCCATACTAGAAACTGCAAAACTGTCATAAAAAAAAAGTTTTCAAACAAAGCATGAGAGTAATGTTGTAACTTTTCCTACTGCTCTATTTTGTCATTTAAAAGCATTATGTTTATTTTTAACTATATATATTCCCTAGAGTTAGATTAATATATAAATAATAAGCCTTGTAATAGAAACACATATAACATCTCCCAGCTTCTCAGAGCTAATGTATGCATTGGCATTTAAACCCACAGATATTACACTACCTTCCCAACATTTACCTATCCTGAACAAATGTATATCATGTACATATTTAATAATTACATTGTGAATTCTTGTTCTACTCTGAGGGTGTAACACAGTTTATGCTCAGTGCTGACCAGTACTGTATGATTAGAAGTGAGATGGAAACTGTTATATGAATATGTTATTCTCTATGACTTAAAGTGCAATTAGAAGAGAGAAGGCTTTGAGTATGTTGTTATGCATTGTTATTATTTTGAGTTTAGAGAGACTTATGTATACTATGCTATATATACAAGAAATTATATGTGTATATATATATATATATATATATATATATATATATATATATATATATATGTTTGGGTCTACCTGACAACGCCGAAAGCTGACAATGCCGACGATGAGAACACCGACACCAGAAGATCGAAAAGTGAGATGACCGACGGATGAAAACCCCAATGCTGAGAACACCGACATGTGAAAAGGCTGTGTAAGTATGCGGTACTGACGGACGTTAGGGTTAGGGTGCAAGTAAGGTAAGTGTGCGATATTGACAGACTCTAGGGATAGGGGTGGGTTAAGTGAGTTAGGGTTAGGGCGCGGGTTAGGTGAGTGTGCGATAGTGACAGTCTTTAGGGTTAGGGGCAGGTTAAGTGAGTTAGGGTTAGGGCGCGGGTTAGGTGAGTGTGCGATAGTGACAGTCTTTAGGGTTGGGGAGGGTTAAGTGAGTTAGGGTTAGGGCGCAGGTTAGGTGAGTGTGCGATAGTGACGGACCTTAGGGTTAGGGTTTTGGGTTAAGGTTGTAGATAGTTGTGTATGTAAGGTTTAGTGTGGGTTTGTAAGGATTTTGGTGTGCTTGTGTTGTGTGTGAGCTTTTTGGACAGGGGATTTGTTTTGTTTGTTGATTGTTGGGATTGTGGTGTGTCGGGCATGTGAGGTTTCGTGTTTGTGAACTTTCGGTTATGTGGTGTCGGTGATTTCGTTGTCGGTGTTGTAGTGCGTCGATGTTGTCAGGTAGATCCATATATATATATATATATATATATATATATATATATATATATATATATATATATATATAAACTTTTCTTCTTTTCTTTCCCTCCCCTCCATCCCTCCTTACTTTATATTTTCCAATGCATCCCTTCATTTTATCTTGCATAGAATATTAAATATTTATAACTGTATATATTATAGCTTTGTGAGATTAAAGTGTAATATACACCTAAGTAGTATCTTATACTATGAAGCAGAAACTGAGGTAATGCATTTTATATGGTATGCTTACTTATATAAAATTAATACTTAAAGTGTTAATTATAAATATATTGATGGTATATTAAGTATGTTATATTACACCAAATTAAGTTATGAATGAAACATATATATGCAACATATGAAAAGCAGTGTAAATCTTACCTTGCATTTATAACATATCAAAACAGACTTGTTAATAAAAGCATAGTCCACAATAATAGTTTGTTTTATAAATAGTCTGTATTTCTCATTTATTCTTTAGTCTCTTTTGTTTTTCAGGAGATTTCCGTGTAGTCTTAGGAGCCATTCTTTTAAGAGAGGGGTTAGCCCACTCCATTTCTTCTATTTTTTTTCCAGTAATTTGTGGTTTTTAACATATGTCACAGCAGAATCAAAATCCTCAAACAATGAAGGTCCATCAGGAAGAAAAATCTTCAGCCTTGTTGAAAACAAGAGGTGAGTCTTAATCTGTACCTTTTTCAGTTCTTTAATTAGAGGTAAAAAAAAACTTTCTTTTGGTAATTACCATTGTTGAATAGTCATTATTGAAGCGAATGATAGAGTCATTGTATTTTAAAGGTGATTTTGACCAGGCTGTTTTTAGAATTAAGTCTTTATCTAAAGATGATAGGAATTTTACTATGACAGATCTAGGTTGTTTCCTGGTGTTTCCTTATGTGAGAGACCGATGTGCTCTCTCTATACCAAAAGATAAAGCCTCTGATAACTCTAAAAATGTTGGCAGTGATGAGTTAAGGAAACTTGACATATTGTTTCCTTCTATATTTTCCTGAAGACCAAAAATCTTTATATTATTCCGGCATGATCTGTTCTCTAGATCATCCAGTTAATATTGTAATGAAGTATTTTGTTTAAGCAAAAACTCTATGTTGTTTTCATTTTCTAGCAATCTTCCATCAAAGTCTGTTAATGATTCCTCAATACTAGTAATTTGAATTGTTGCTGTTTTAAATCCTCATGAAGCATATCCATCTGCTTGGTAGTTTTTTCTATAAAGTTGTCTATTTTACCGTCAATTATATCAATCTTAGTTGTGAGGTCTTGAATAGTTGTTATCAAAGTCTGTAGTTCCTTTTTTATACTGGAATCCTTGTTGTTTGTCTTAGTATAACTCATGTTGAAAATCTCCCAGAAGTGAAGTATTTGTTCAGATGAAGGTTTTGACTGGAATTTATAACCAATTTTGATTTATAAGTAGATATTCCTGAAGAGAATGTTGAATACTATTAAATTCTGCAAAAATAAATCCACTTTTTCTTGATATGAAACAAATTTCCAGTGAAGATATATTTTCCTTAGTGGAGCTTGTGAAATCTGCTACACCATGACCATACTAGCCATGCCCCCCCCCCCAGTTTGTGCATATTTCTGCCAATCTCCTCTATTATATAAATGGTGTTCAAAATGTCAGTCAAAATGGCATGAAAAATATTCTTAACTCCCTTCTGGTTAATTGGATTTCCTTCCACCTGCTGTACAAACTGGTGTATTTCTATTTTTAATAAGTTTCTTCCAGACAGAAATATTTCCCACAACACAAAGTACCACATCTCAACCTGATCTATTTATGACTACATGCCAACCATCTGATTTAATAGCAGCAGCTACATTTTCGATTTATGTGTTGTTTCTCATGTTCTAATGACAACCTGACAGTTGAAAAAATACCATCTTATGAAAAATGAAACAAAATGTTTTGTTTGTGGTATTGATATATCTGAACCCATTCTGTTTTTAGACTGGCCCCATCCTAGACTAATCAGCTCAGTAGACCATTAAAGCATGTCTACCATTTCAGCATTCTTTTAAATCGTAAATGATATAAGCTGTTCCAGGCTGACATATTGTGCATTTCCTTATGAAGCAACCTAGCACAAAATGTTTTCAATGTTGTATTGAGATGTTCAGCTATGTCATGTTTTAGCCATTTACAAGCTGTGATTTACATTTCCAATAATGGGAAGCACCTGGTGGCTGATTCAAGATGAATGACACAAGGTTTCTGCTCTTTGGTATAAAAGCCTTTCCTTTAGTATTTAATAAATATTTAGTTTTTTCTTTATATAATTCCAGAGTTACTTTTCAATATGCCATTAAAAATTAGCTTTAGACAAAAGCTTTATTCTTTCTAGTTTGTTTTCCAGTGTGCAATAATCCAGTAGAAGTGCTGAATAATTGACTAGATATTCAGAAGTCATATACATATTATGCAAACTGCAATTCTTTCTCCACTGATGGTAATTAGGGCTGTTTCTAGATTGGGGGAACCCTTTAATTTAGTTTTGAACACCATCACCTAGTAAAAATGATTCAGTTATTGTTACAGCTATGAGTAGACTGAAGTTGTGATCTCCTTGTAAGCAGGCATGTGTCATCACTATATAATGTGCATTCCCTTCTCCAGCATGTTGCTATACAGCAAGTATGAGACTGAGACCGCAATCTCTGTGTCCAAGTTGGAGCTGTCAGACTGTGTAGAAGCTCTGGACTCATGCTTATTCAAATCAAAATAGCACATGTCCAACTTTCAAGATAACAGCAGAAGCAGTGACTACAAACAGAGCTCTGGCCAGTGAAGAGCTTAAATTAAAAACAGACTGAAGACTACTTTAAAGTGTTAAAACAGATTGGTCCTGAAATGCTTAGGACATCTAGACAGTCAACAAGGAAAATAAGTGAAGTAAAACAAACAGCAACTGTGAAAACTCAGAAGACTAAAAGCAGTGTGGTATAGAAGTGCTGGGAAAAGCAGTTAGTAATGGCAGCTTAAGAAGAAAGCTTTTCAGTCACCCAAGAGAGAAGATTGACCAAAGCATTCTAAGAGTTTCAAGATAAGTGGGTTCCTGACAGAAAATACTAAGGCAAGTAACAGGAGGCCATGTGAAATAGAAGAGGTTTTAATACGGCAAGCAAGAAATAGCTGATATGCAAACTGATGAAAAGGAGATATGGACAAATGACATAGAAACTGACTGAACTTAAAGACAGATCATGATGATTAAACTTTAGGCTTACAGCACTATAAGAGCAAACTGAAGGGACAGATTATAAAGATTTTATGAGAAAATGTTTCAGCACACAGACTGGGCTTTTGGTTGTTGATATTAAAAAAGAAAGAGCATACAAAGTAAATATTCCTAATATGAGTCGAAGAAAGCAGACAATGCCTATATTGATTAAACTTTACAGTTACCATTTAAAGGAGGAAATTATTTCTAATTTGAGTAGTAAGGGAACGATCTTAAAGGTTGGAAACACAAAGGTTTACATGGATAATGACTTTTGATTACAAACAGATTAAAAATGTCTTTTTTCCTTCCATAGGACACTGATGATAAACAGATCTTTATTTAACAGTACTGTTTCCTGTATTACTATAAGTCTTTCATCCACTTGGATTAAAAACTCAAACAGACCCTGGACAGTCACAAGATGAAATGGCAAAGACTTCCAAATTTGAAAAGATTTGTCTTTTTTGGGTAAATTTCAGTTACTGGCTGGTAAGTACACAGCCTGGATGAGAGCAAAGAAAAATTTAGAGAACTGGAAAGAAAATCAACCACACAAAGTGAGGAGAAAACACAGGCTGGGAAAAATTCTGCAGCTGGATGGCAAACAGTAAAGCATTTTCAGTTATTTTTATGTGTTATAAGGACACTAAAGAAACAGGTGCCCCCTTTTTCTTATTCTTTCTTTCTTTCTTCCTTTTTAGCTTTTTTTAAAGATATGTAGGCATTGCAATGGGAAAAGAGAAGAAAGTCTGGACAAAAGCATGTTTAAGATATTAGACTATAACCTTGGGTTGCTGGTGTGGGGATGGTGCATAAAAGTATACAGATCATGACATAGGTAAAGTTGATATGCTTTTTTTTTACTTTTGCATAGCAGAATCACTGGATTAAGGCTCTAGGCTTAATCTAACAGCAGGTTTTAAGTGGAAACAAATAAATAAGAAACACGGAATGTAATTTCCTTTTACAAAATAAGAGTGTAACATGAGAAGTTGAAGGCAGCTATGTCTCTGGTAATTATGTTTCTTCGGGGACAAGCTGATAAGATGGAAATACTTCTTTAAAGCTATAAGATAATGTTTTCTGAAAGCATTCAAGTTGTTTTCTACAACTAGGAGAGGAATAAATAAAGATCGCACAAAACAGTACTTAGTGTAAGTAGAAGCACAGGCTGCACCATGCATCTTAGCATGGATAACATTAATAATAGGTCATTTAATGCCTGTGAGTATAGCTGTAAATCTGGGATAATTGTTGTGTGCTTGTATTAAGATAATAGGTTATAGGGGTATTCTGGGGTGCGTTTGTTCTTTTGTTTGAGGATTTTCATTAAAACAAAAAGTCTTGTAAGATATGATATAGGTTCAAATGGACATGACAGGAAAAAAACATACAAAAGATTAACCATCCAAACTGTGCATATATGTAGCACAAATGCTGAAAAGTGACATTTAAAAAGCTTGTTATACATAACAGGGGGAACAATAACTTAGAATTATAATGGCAAGAAGTTCCATATTATCTTGGAAAATTAATGGTCTGACAGGTATAAACGAAAAAGGAAGAATAGTAAACTATATTAAGAAATGCAGAGTGCTAATAGGTATGCTACAGCACATTTGGAAAGAACTCACATGTGAATTTGATAAAGAAAGGGTTTCAAAATGGTTATTCAGTAGAATATCTGGGACAAAGGAAAGGAGAGTAGTTATATTAATTGCTAGAGGAGCACCAACAGTGATAGAAGAAGAAAAAAGATAATAATTGTAGATTTGTGGTAGTAAGAAGTTACTGGCAAGGGAGAAGGATTATGTTGACATGTACTTAGATTCCATATAAAACTGCCACAATGGAGCTTAAGAAAATTATGGGAGAAATAATCAGCTTTTAGTAGAGAATATTACTTATAGTTGGGGACTAGAATTTGATTTGCAACAGTGAGGATGTATCTGACAGCCTAAAAGGGAAAATACAACAAATAAGGGTAGATTTTTGAAAAAAAATATGAAAATATTAACTATGCAAGATGTAAATTCAATATTAGGAATTCTGAGAGAATTTACATATTACTCCCCAAGGTATAACAACTGTGCTAAACTACACATAAATTATATTTCACAGGAACATGTGCATTTAATTGAAAGTTTTGATACATACCAAGTAACTATTTCAGATCACACACCAATAATTAAAAAATACAGGGTAATGAAGTAAAAATGAGACACTGCTGCTTCCACACATATCTGATAAAAAGAGAGAGATTTAAGGAAGGGGTAGTGAAAATAATTTTGGAGTTATTAGGGAAGATAGAAATTTCATGAGACAATATAGTTAGGGTGTGGGATAAAATGAAAATGAAGTTAAAATAGGGTAAAATTAAAAGAAAAACAGATATGGTTAAGACATAAAAAATTGAGAGGGACTGACAAATTTTAAAGTATTGCAGAGTAAGAGGCAAATACTTAATAACATTAATAGAACAATGATGATACAGAGGGACGTAGAATGTAAGAATATACCACTGTTGTTGGTGGGTCTTAATGCAGAGAAAGCATTTGACAGAATAAGCCTGGATTTTATGAGTAGGGCAATGGAACCATCTGCATTTCTTGACACCATAACAAGGTTAATGAGAAGGACATATTAAAGATCAGTGGCCAAATTTAATGTGGGCAAGGCTCCTCTCTGATAAATTCAGGTCTGAACAGAGGAACCAGACAGGGGTATCCTCTTTCCCCTTTGTTATTTGGATTATATTTAGAACCAGTGGCAAATAAAATAAGGGAATTTCTAGGATATAATTGGTATGGCAATGAAGAAAGGATGCCTTTACTTCCAGGTGATATTATTTTGTACTGATAAAAAAAGAAAGGGGCATTTCAGTGTTGTGGAACATTCTGAGACAGTTTCAAGTTTTTTAAGCATATAAAATTAATGAAGATAAAAACAAAGGGATAGCTGTAAACTATGTACCCACACAGAAATTGGTTTAGCGATGCCCATATTTATGATAAAATGATAAAATGAAGTACTTAGGAGAATGGGTAAAAAAAGGATTCTGTTATGACAACTAAGGATATATGGGAAGAGACTAAACAAAAGATAATACAAAAACTGAGAAATTGGAAGCTCTTGAAAGTGTTTTTAGTTCCTTTAGTTTTATGCATATGTCAGGCCTATTTTTATTAACCAGAGGAGAAGTTGTAGATAGTAATTAATAAAGAGTTGAAGGATTTTATCTGGGGGGTAGAGGGCAAGAGTCAAGTGGGATAAGTTGATCCTTCCAACAGAAAAAGGGTGGATTGGGATTACTTGATTGAATGGATATTTTAAAGCTACACAGTTAAGGCTCCTGTACATAGCACAAGCAGAAAGCTATACTTCAAAGTGGAAAGGTATGATGATGAAATGGGGAAGCTCAAGCAATAAGGAGATAGTGGTATTTTGGATGCAGATCCTTAAGAAGAATAACATAGACATACAGAATATTATATTCATAAAGTAGCAGAAAGTATTCTAAGAACTAAGCCAACACAAGAATGGAGAAATGAGATTCTGCCAATAGGAATAACTGCAATTAGGGGTACAGATAATAAGCAAAATGGGCAAGGAATTTATTAGAGAAAGATGGCAAAGGGACCAAGGTATTGGGACAAATAATTAGAAATGGAAAGTTAAGAGAATGGGAACAGACCAAGAATACATTTGGACTGCAGGCTACAGACTGCCTTTCCTACCAAGGACTGATATCAGAGTATAGTTAAAAAGAAACGGGTAGTGGAATCCTAAGTGAAAGACCAGCACTGACATAACTTTTGGTTGAATCTAAAATACAAGCTGATGTTAAAAATGGGAGAATTATTAAGGCATATAAAATGTTGCATGATAACTATAGGAATCAATCAGAGGATGTTAGAAAAAATTTGTAAGATGGGAGGATATATGTATGGCTCCCAATTATGAAATAAAGTCTAGAAGATTTAGAATATTTGCATCACAGCATTTGCATAGATATTTCCATACCCCAAACAGACCCCAAAGATTTTTTTTCTCACATAGATTGCAAATGTTGGAGGTGTGATGGGGAAGAAACAGATAATTGGTAAGATATTTTTGGGAGTGTAATGAGTTGGCAAGCTTTAAAACTTCCCTATAGACTTCTCTCTCAGAAATACTGGGTGAGCAACCTGATATAAATAAAGAAATTAGTTTTTGAGCTGAGATACAGAGATCTGAATTGCCTAGACATAATACAGCCTACCTAAGTTTCATTCTGGTGTCTGCCAAAAATGTAATTACTAGAAAATGGAAATCAAAGTCTAAACCAATCATATCTGAAGTAGTGAATATAGTAACAGAAATAAAATAATTAGAAGTGGGATCTTTAAAAAATGGTAAGAGTAAATTACATAGGGAAAAAATTAGAATTGTGAGAACAATACATACAAAACAATATTTTGAAGGAGGAATGAGGTTTAAGGGAAGGCAGGAATTTACAGAGCTATGCAATATTCTATTGACAATGACTGTACAGAATATTATATGTGATGTATAATGTTTGTAACTGAGAACATGTCAATATGGTTTGTTTTTATTTATATAAATGTATAATTGCCTATATCATAAGTGGTAATTCAACAAAGGTGATTAAAATAAAAAATATATGAAATGACAGAGAGAAAACAACAGATGAAGGCAGGAGAATCTGGCAATAGTGCAAACAAGTAGTCAACAGGAGTAGAAAAGCAAACTACAGACAATGCAAGGGAGAGATTTCCTGCAAACCCCTATCCTGTTTTCCATTAGAAAATGATGGAGAAAATAATAGTTATGAAGAAACAGTTTTCAAAAAATGGTGGAAGACCCCAACTAAAGTAATGCATGGGGAACACTGAATGAGGACAATACTTAAAAAAGATAAATAATTATATGGAAATGATGTACTATAATCAGAATGTGACTTGCATTCTGAATGACACCTTAAACTATGAGAATCTCTGTATACTAGACAAAAACAGCTATTTGATTAATATAAATAATAGTGTAAGTATTACATGTCACAAATTTATTAAAAGTAAATATATATATATATATATATATATATATATATATATATATATATATATATATAGATAGATATAGATATATATATATATATATATATATATATATATATATATATATATATATCTACACATTTATATATATATATATATATATATATATAGGTTTACTATCATTATTTTGAAAAGCGAAACATTTGCCATTCAAAATAACAAAAAGTTAAACCAAAACCAAACATTTCGAACATACACAATGTCGCCAAATTTGAGTCAACATTGCCGCCGAAAATGTCACATGATAGCCGTATAGGAGCTGATGTAAATCAAACTCCTATATGACATATCATGTTTTTGCAGGGGGGCAAGCCTGCACCCCCTTTGGGAAGCTGTGCCCCTCACACCCCCTGCTACTAATATATTCCACCTCTGAGATCACACTACAGTGGGGATATGGATGAATTTCCAATTCCTACTGTACTGTGATCTCTGTACATATAGTCAAACACACTTATGCGAAAGCACTACTGCATTTGCATAAGTGTGTTCGACTATCCAATACACTTTTCATTTTGTGCATGACATTCTGCCGACAGAATGTCGTTCACACAAATGATAGTAATGCTATATATACATATATATATATATATATATATATATATATATATATATATATATTGAATGGGCAGAGGACCTACACTGCTTACTACCTGATAAAAATCTATTTTCATAAACTGTACAGTGTACAGTGTGTTTATGTTGACAGTGTAGAAAGGAAAGGGAGAAATATAAATGATGAATGAAAAAGGAATTTAATATATCATGTGATGTAAACTCATTGAGATAAGTAACTATCAATGTGGAAATTACTTCTTTTCATCTTGTTTCCACTGCATGCTTTCCAATAAAACTTCATGTTTAAACAAAAAAGGAAACATATATTATGTGAAGGAAATCAGTAGATGATATTGTATAATGTTAGTTCTGGTAATGCAAACAGTAGGTCCAGAAATGTATGCAAAAATAATGAACCAAATATGTTGACTGAAAATAGGTTAGATAGCAAGATTCACACAAATAATTCACTGGAAACACTGAGAGAAGCTGAGTAAATGCAAAAGGTTGTTGGACAGAACTAAAATGTAAAACATGGACACTAAATGAAGATAACTATTCACTTTGTTTATTTATCACATGTTATTTGGATTCATAGTCAAGGATTCTCAGTCGGTATAGACTGGAATATTACTGGTAGTTTTGGAGTGTAGTCTCCCTTCTTTTATAAGCTCTGTTAAGAGTACAAGAGGTTGGAGTCTTTGTGTCACGATAATAAAGTTTGACCTTTTACAAATAGCTTCAGTATCTGAACTATTTACTGGATAATGAGCAACATAAGGCTAGACTAGACAGTGTCAGAAAAAAAACAAAGCTGGCAAGGGAAATAAACAGATCAGTGATTTACAATGGTAGTTTTCCTGTCCAAAGACTTTGAATGACTAAGTGGATAGAAGCTTTACAATACTGTTTATATAGTGTCAGCTCTAAGGATATACAAAAATATGTATATAGTCAGTATACTGATTATTTTTTGGTTAGGGCCTGAGGACCTTTGTGTTTTTAACTGAGATCACATTCAGTTGAGTCAATATTATACAGAAATATGTAAAGTAGCACAATCTGTTCAAAACAGGCTATGAATAATCAGTTTGTAACAGAAAGACAAAATTAAGTAGAATAAAATATAGTCTTTATTATGACATAATTTCATTTGCTTAGAATATAAATGGGCTTGTTAAAAATAAAAAAATGGAAGAAGATACTGACATATATTTACAATAGAAATGAATAAGTATTAACACTACAGGAAATGCACTGGAGTCATACAGAACATTAAAGTTTTCAAAAAGAAAAGTTGCTGTTTATTTATGGAATAGAAGGAAAACAAAAGTAAGGGGTCTTAATATTAATTAAAATTATATAGGATTAAAGATTAAGTGACTAATGAAGGACATACAAGGACACGTATAGTGGTTAAAGATTTTTAGCTGGCTGTAAGAATTAGACTGGCTACAATATATATTCCACTAAAAGTTAGGAAACAAGATAAAAAATATCATTGGAGAAGTTATAGACATTCATCAAGGATGTAGCATGGTACCAGTACCAGGAGAATGGAACACTGCAGGAAATAAGGAAGCTGCATCTGGTGTCCAGGATATTACAGAATACTTAATGAGGGTACACAGTGAAATATGGGTAGGTATATGGGCTTAGTGATGTAATGAATATAAAACAGAAAGAAGTTGAATATACACAGTTTTCAATGAAGCATGGTTTCTCATGGTTTCTAGTACAATGATAGTCTAGTATTCTTTCAATCTTTGATGTTAGCTAAAAGTGCTCTTTGCAACACCTACAATGTGCCCAGAATTGACTCCTTCTGCAACTCATACAAAGTTACATGTACCATCAACATATCTAAATATGATTGCAAATTCCTTTTAATGAGACCCATTGCTCCTATTAGTATTGGAACTGCCTGGGTATCCTTCTTCCACACTGATCTCATTGTAATGAGACCCATTGCTCCTATTAGTATTGGAACTGCCTGGGTATCCTTCTTCCACACTGATCTCATTGTAATGAGACCCATTGCTCCTATTAGTATTGGAACTGTCTGGGTATCCTTCTTCCACACTGATCTCATTGTAATGAGACCCATTGCTCCTATTGGTATTGGAACTGCCTGGGTATCCTTCTTCCACACTGATCTCATTGTAATGAGACCCATTGCTCCTATTAGTATTGGAACTGTCTGGGTATCCTTCTTCCACACTGATCTCATTGTAATGAGACCCATTGCTCCTATTAGTATTGGAACTGTCTGGGTATCCTTCTTCCACACTGATCTCATTGTAATGAGACCCATTGCTCCTATTAGTATTGGAACTGCCTGGGTATCCTTCTTCCACACTGATCTCATTGTTCCACACTGATCTCATTGTAATGAGACCCATTGCTCCTATTAGTATTGGAACTGCCTGGGTATCCTTCTTCCACACTGATCTCATTGCTGCCTGCAAGTCCTGCTATTTTATGCTGTTGTGTCTCTCTGTACATAAGACACTGTAATCACTGGGTGTTGCAATTTCAATGATCAAAATTATCTTCTTTTCATAGATTACTGTATCTGTTTTTTTGTATCTATTTTCTGAACTGTTGGTGATGGATAATCTGATATTATATAAATTACATTCTCTATCATTTTTTGTGGCTTATGCTTCCAATGTTTCTCAGCTACTTCAATATCTAATGTTTGCACAGACCCAAATGCAACAGTCCTGCCACATTATTATTTCTTTCAGTATACAGGCCCTCTGCCATTGGTGCATCACACCCAGCAAAAAGATGTGTAACTGTTTCCAGTTCTGTTTTACAGAACTTGCCTTAATCTGTCTCTCCCATGTGTTCAAGGGACTTTGTAAACCAACATGTACATAGTCCACTATCCTTGGCCAACAATATTAAGTTTTCATCTTTTGTTTTAAATTCACCTCTCCTTAACCATTCCTGCATCAAATCCTAATTGACATGAGATTGTTCTAGGAGTTTTCTGAACATGTTACAATATTTATGCCTTTTCCACATTTCTTGCCTTCACATCTGATCCTTCTCCTTATATTCTTTATTTTGTTTTTCTTTTGGGCCATTCAGTTGCTGCCTATTTTTTGTCTACTTATTGTTGATTTCCATTCCGCTTGACACTGATATGCTTCTGCAAAGCTAAGCAGGGAAGTCATCTTAGACTTCTCATGTTTTAAAACTTTCACAAAGTTTGGATCTGGTGAGGTTAGCAGCTATGTGTGCAGTTCCACAATTGCAGATCAATGCATGCAATCAATATTTAAGAGGCTCATACCTCCTTCAAAATGACAAATATATAATCTTGGTACACACTGATTTTTATATATCATTGGATAAGCATGAAGCATTTTTTTTGTTTTAATGTTCAACAGATCCATTCCCTTTTGGGAACATCACTTACCCAAAAAACTGAAAGTTAGAACAGGAAAAGCAAATTGGTTTATAGTTTGGACTTTGTTCCTAAATGTCAGGGTTGTTTTCAATATTATTTTTAGACTTCTAAAATGTTCCTGAGTTTTGTTCACATTAGGTCATGTTTTAATGTCGATCCTTCACCAATTCCCAAATATTTATACAGCCCCCCCCGCTCAAGTTTCTTTATATCACATTCCTATCCCAGATGGATACTGTCTTGGTGTTGCAGCTTTCCTGCTTTAAATGTTGCTTTTGTACATTTATCAAGACCAAATGACATTCTTTTATCATCTGAGAAAGTTTTAACCACTTGCTCATTTGATGAACTATACAGTTTTATCCCATCCAAGAAAAGAAGATGAGAGGTCTTTACTCTTGGTTGTTTTCTGGGAGCCAAATTGTAACCATGACCTAATATGTTAAGTAGACAGTTTAATGGGTTAAAAACAGCAGCAGTGACAAAGAATCAGCATGGAATAACCCCCTTTGAATTTTTATCCCTGGGATAATAATTTTCCTTTATCACAGCTTAGATGCAAAGTGGTTTGCCACTGTCTCATGGTCACTGTAATGTAATTAATCAATATAGGATGTATCTTATACATCTGTAAGCACTGAAGGAGATCCATGAATGTGAGATGCTGTCAAATGATTTTGTGTAATCTATCCATGCTATACTTAGATTTTCCCATTTACAATTCTCTGCTATACCTTTATATAACAACAAATGATCTGTGTTCCACATAACTTCCTTTTGTTACACTTTGTTCTATTGCCATGACTGAATTTTTTTTCTAAATGACTATAAGCTCTGTTTGCATCAGTTCCCACATATAGGTTGTATATATCAGATGGCAAGTCATTGGTCTATAGTTTTTAGGATGACTTGTAGGTTCACTCTTAAGGAGGATATTGTTTTTCCTGCTGTTAACCAGACTGGCATCTCTTTGGGATATGAAGTAGTTCTTATGCAGGGTTAAAACGTCATGTAAACATGTTAATACTTTAAACCAAATTTTAGGTACTGCATCTAAACCTGGGGTTTTCCATTTAGGAGCTTTTCTTAGTTTTGTTTCAATTTCTCTGGCCATTACTTCATCCCACTTTAAATCCCTTACATTTGATCTCTTTACTGTTTTTATATGGTTTCACAGGCAAGATTAGACACATCAAAAGAATACTGTAACATGGTCTAAAGTATGAAAACACATTTGGTGATGGTGTACAAACTAAGTTTTGAAAGTAAGTAAAAGCATACTGTGATACACACTGACATTTTCCAATATTCTTTCTGAAAATGAAGCTGATTAATGATTGGGTAGATCAAATTTTAACAGAAAATTTATTAGATTTTAACATAAGCAGCAAAGACCTTGTAAAGAACTGGGTTAATTTAAGTTGAAGATTGGATGTGTGGCCACAATGAAAGCAAATCAGGCATGGTATAAAAGTCACAGTAGTTATCTAGAGGTCTTTATATAAAGTTTGGTATTTATTTATGATAAAGAGTAAGTGCAGCATAGGTTGAAGAGCAACTGAAACAAGCTAGAATTTTTATGCAACAAAACTTAGGAAAAACATCAGTGGAATATATATATATATATGGGTCCATGTCATATATATATATATATATATATATATATATATATATATATATATATATATATACACACACACACACACACACACACACACACACACACACACACACACACACACACACACACAGACACACACACACACACACACACTTAGTAAGAGGACAAGCAATGGGTTTAAAATAACCATTTTTTTGTCAGTAATGCTAGAGTAAATACATTACTGGCTCAATGTTTCAGGTAACAAAAGGTAGAAAGGGTGATAACTAAAATCTGCAATTATGAGAATGGTAGTGTAGAAGTTGTCCAAGAAAAATTATAAATGCAATGGTGAATTACTGCAGTACATTATATAAATAGGATATCAAGGCTGAGAGTAAAACATAGGAAATGTTAACATATTTTAGACAATTACAACTTCTTCAGTTAACAGAAACAGAACGAGGGGTATTAACATCAAAAGTAAAGTGAACTGAAATTAAACAAGAAATGAGAAACCAGAATACAGGCAAAAACTCCAACTAGTGATGGAATCCCAATAGAAGAGTGGAAAAAGAAGGAACTGGAGATAATAAAAGTTTAGCTAGTAATTTCTAACAATATTTTCTGGATGAGGATTCACCTTTGACTTGGAAAGAAGCAGCGATAGCAATTATGCCAAAGGAAAGGAAAGATCCCCTTGATCCAGGGTCATACAGACCCATTTCAGCTCAGAAGCATGACTACAAAGAATATTGTCAAGAATAATTGACCTGAGCCACTCGAGTGGTAAAGAGGGATAACTCCTTGACTACTGCCCAGCCAACCGCTGTTCGATTAATGGCTCGGATGACTAATGAAGCAGCTGGGAATAGATGGGTGTGCCATTCCAAGGTGGGAGGGTGCTTACTAATGCACTTCCTAAGAGGAAGCATGGTCTAAAGATGGGAGTTATCCTCAGATGTAATTAATGAGCATGGGGGTTGAGGAAAGGAGTGGGTGGGTCATTAAAAAAAAATCCATCCCTCCCAAAAACATATGCGACAAGTAAACAAAGTGAATAGTTATCTCCATTTAGTGTGTGTCTTACATTTTAGTTGTATCCATCAACCTTTTGCATTTATTCAGCTTCCCTCAGTGTCTCCAGTGCATTATTTTTGTGAATCCTGCTATCTAGCCTATTTTCAGTATAGAAGAGCTGAGCCCTAGGATATAAATGAACAAATACTAACAAAGAAATAACCCTTTTTACAAACAATATTACTATATCTTACCAGTTCAGAACATGATAGAAAATTATATTTATAAAGTGAAGTACTTTAATAGTATAGCAGAACATAAATGAAGCAAAAACAATGTCTATAGTAATGAATTATGCCCCAACACATGATTTAGTACAGAGTTTCCCTTTTTCCTGGGGTTATAAAAATATATACTTTGAATTTTGGCTGAAATGGGAGGATGAGCAACCAGCTAATGAAATGTTGGAAGAAATTACTCAGAAGATTATAAGTAAGATAGGACTAAGGAAAATGTTATTCATGGACATTAATAATAAGATACAAGAGCTTGAGATGCTTTTGTCATGCTGTTTCTTAATGAAGGTCAGGCTGATATGTATCAACTGACAGTTCAGATACAAAAGAATATGGAAAAGGAAATAAGGAGCTTCTGTGGGACAAAAACAGGGAAAGAGTGCAACAGGAAAAATAATACTGACAAAGGAATAGGGTGGATTGCCAATTCCAGATTTGGAAGCATATTATAAGGCCATCCAACTTAGATTAGTATATTTGATTCAGGACACAGAATACATGTTCACATGGAATCAGATGATAAGTGTAGTGCCCTACAAGATAACAATAGGACCTCACATGGGCATTTGCGAAAATCTAGGAAGGGAAAGTACAGTTGGGTAAAATCGTACCGTAACAGTAGATATCCTTCTCTTCACTGTTGCAGTATTCTTCATAGAAGGGATGTCCTGCACAGGGCAGCCTGAAAGTTGGCCAGTATGAAAAAGCCTAAAAAAAATCATCTGTGCTCTATAGGTCACATGTATGCTTCACACATAGAATGTAGACCACAAAAGGGATGTACAGATGCAACTATCTAGAACCGAATTTCCTCAGAAAAGAACAGTCACCATAGGACAAACAAGCCCATGCACATCCAGAAGGAAAAAATGCAGAACAAACAAGAGGGCA